>NC_050581.1:67013297-67313297 GCF_011100635.1 Trichosurus vulpecula
AAAAAAAAAAAAAAAAAAAAAAAAAAGTTAGCTGGTTAAGATTGTGCTGTTTTCCCCCAAACTCTTTGATATTTCATTCACTGGTTCAGTGCAATTATTAATGTCAATCAATAAACATTCATTAAACACCTACTATGTGCCAGACACTGTACCAGGTATTAGGGATAAAGACAAAAAAGAAATAGTCCCTGTATTATTCAATGGGGCTTATACTCTATCTGGAGAGATACCATGTATGTAAGTGAATATACACAGAATGTGTGTGTGTTTGTGTGTGTGTGTGTGTGTTCAAATACAAGATAGTTTGGGGATGGAGGGAACCAACAATTGGGGTGGGGGATTCAGGAAAGTTTTCAATCAGATTACACATTGTAGAAGATGGTGTCCGAGATTCATCTTGAGAGAAGAAAAGGCAGAAATAAAGAAATGCATTCCAGTCATAAGGAACAGCCAGTGCAAAGCATGACAATAGGAGGTGGACTTTCATGTGTGAAGGATGGCAAGAAGACCAGATTGATTAACCAGACCAGATACTGTGTGGAAAGGTGAGTAGTGTCTATTAAGGCTGGGAAGGTAGGTTGAGGCTAGAAAGTAATGGGTTTTAAGTGCCAAACAGAGGAGTTTATATTTTAACCGAGAGGTAATGGGAAACCAGTGGAATTTACTGAGTAGACAGTTGTGTGGTCAGACCCATATGTCAGGAAAATTATTTTGTTAGCTATGGAGAAGATGGATCAGAGAGAGGAAACACTTGAAGAAAAGAGATTGATTGGTCAGCTATTAAAGTGTCTAGGTAAAAGGTGACAAAAGTCTGAGCTAGGGAGGTAGCCAAAATGAATACAGAGGTGTCAGAGGTAAGAAAAGTTATCTAGGTAGAAATGGCAAGATTTGCCAACTTACCACCTTTGAGGAGTGAGGGAGAGTGATGATTTAAAGGTAATTCTAAGGTTGCAAACCTGAGACTAGAAAAATAACGGTGACCTTGACAGAAATAGTGAAATTCAAAAGAGAAGTAGAAGGGGAGGAAAAGAAATCAGTTTTGTTTTGGACATGATGAGTTTGAGATATTTATTTATGGGACATCCAGTTTGAAATGTCCAATAGGCAATCAATGATATCGGCCTGGAGGCCAGAAAGGACACTAGGAGAAGATACATAGATATGTGAATCACATTCACAGAGAAACAAATGGGATCACAAAATGGAAGAGTAGAAAGTTAAAAGAAAAGAAGACCCATAACAGAGCCAGGGGATACTCATCATTAAGGAATGTTATATGAAGAATGATCGAACAAAGGAGACAAGGAAAGAGAAACCATCTTGGTTGGATGAGGACCAAAAGAAACAACAATATAATGAAAACCAGAAAAACAGGGGAAGAGCAAGTATCTAGAACGGGGTGATGAAAGTATCTAGCTGAAGACTAGTTGAGAAGGATGAGGACTGAGACAAGGTCATTACATATGGCAATTAAGATATCATTGGTAACCTTTGAAAAGTAATTTCGCTTGAATATGGAAGTTGGAAGCCAAATTATAAAAGGTTGAGAAGTGAGTAAAAAGAAATTGAGTAGAGACAATGAGATCAAAGCTCTTTTTTCTAGGTGTTTGACAAGGAGAAATATAGGTAAATAGCTTGGGGTGTAGGTGAGGAATGGTAGAGTCAAGTGAAAGATTTTTAAAGATACCAGAGATTTGAGCACTGAAAAAGGATGAATAGAGAGAGGTTGGGAGATGATTGTGGGGAGATTTTGCTGGGGAAAATGGGAGGAAATGGAATCTAGAAGAGAAGTGAGGTTGATGTTGTCAAGAGTTTTTTCATGAAAAAAGAGAAGGATCTCAGGGTCAGTGTAAATGGTCTCTATTTTCTTATTAAGGTGTAAGGCAAGTTCTCAAGGGAGAGGGTAGGGAAAAGGGTACTTAAAGTAGATCCCTACAGCCTATATATTGACTTAAAAAATCACAAGTTAACATTATCTATATTGTATTTTTATTTATTTTTTGAACATTTCCTAATTTTATGCAGTCTTTATCCAGGCATCAAGTTTGACATTTCAGGTATAGGGTAGAGGAAAAGGGTTGCCTTGATGCAGTGAAAGCCAAAATAAAATTAAGTCACATACGTTTGTAGTGATCTCAGGATGATGGCTTGGTGATCTTTTAAGCTGCCATGAGTTCAATTGTCATGACTATCCAAATGATTCCCAGATGTATACATCCAGCCTTAATGTCTCCCCTGAGTTTCACATCACCAAGGATCATTCAAATATCTCAAACTGGGTATCCCATAGACATCTCAAACTGAACATGCCAAAACAGAACTCATTATCTTTTCCCAAAAACATTTCCCACCTATAGACCAGCCTATTATGGTCCAGGGCACCATCATCAGGATATTCCTAACTAGACCTCCCACTGGTATCATAAATTTAATATGACCTAAATTTAACTTAAGGTCTTTCCCCAAAAATGTGTTTCTGCTACTGACTTTCTGATTTCTGTCAGTGGTACCATCATTCACTTGTCTCCTATCTTCAAAACTTTGGTCTTATATTTAACACACCTCACCCTTATTACTCATAATCCAGTCCATTAACACATTCTTTCATTGGATCATAGAAACTCAGGGTTGGAAGGGAGATCAAAAGTCATCTGCTCTAACCTATATTTGAGTTGGAATCTCTTTGGCAACAACCCTGATAAGTGTTTTTAGAGCCTCTATCTAAAGGCCTCCAATGATGAAGAACTCACTTTCCACTAGTGAGCCAAAATAATCCCTTTCACTTTAGACTGCTCTAATCTTGGGAAGAATTTCCTATTATGAAGCAGGAATCTTCCCCTCTGCAACTTCTGCTCATTTGTTTTTCCAAGTTCTAGTGTATGAGACCACACAAAACTATTCAAGTCTAATTCATAAAATAATCCTCCAAATATTTGAAGACACCTAAAATATACTTCTCCTAGGTCTTTCTTACGAAAATTAAGCATCTCCACTTCCTTCAACCAATTCCCATATGGTATAATTTCCAGTCCCCTCACCATTTGGTCTTCTTCCTTTGACCAACTCTTTCTTGTGAATTAGGTACTCTTGATACCTAATCCCTTCTTCAACCCTTTGTCAATTCTACCTTGACATTATCTCTCACATCAATCCCATTTTCTCTTTTCCCTGTATCTTGGTCCAAGATACTGAGTTCAAAGATTCCCGTGGTCTGATATGTAGAGAATAGTCATGGTTGGTTTGCTTACACAAGATTTATTGAAAGACAAAAAGAGAAAATAATGTCCTATAAGTATCCTTAAGCTATCAGAGTTGCTACCTATGGTTTCCCTGTCCTCAAGATCCCCACCCCCCAAAGCCCAG
The DNA here is from genome assembly GCF_011100635.1 of Trichosurus vulpecula. NCBI lineage: Eukaryota > Metazoa > Chordata > Mammalia > Diprotodontia > Phalangeridae > Trichosurus > Trichosurus vulpecula. The sequence goes on from NC_050581.1 coordinate 67,016,661, forward strand.
GGATGTAATGGTTACTGCTGGGAGTTTGTTCCACAAAGACAGTAATTTGATTAGAACTGAGGAACCCACAGTTTCTTGGAGGTTTGTGGTTAAATAAGGACCCTAGACCAAGGATCCCTATGCCCGGAATTCCCTTCTCTGCCCTCACCTGATGAACTGCTCCCTACCTTTTAAAGATCAACTCAAATGCTACCTCTCAGGAAGCTTTCCCAAGGACCCTAGCCCCTCTAGGAATGACTTTGGTACCTCAAACAGTTCTTTACCTCTCTTTTTAATATAATGTGCATTATTTGTATTATTGTTGTTTATGTTATGTACCTTTTTTGTTGCTGTCATCATTTTCCAGTCATGTCCAACTCTCCATGACCCCATTTGGAGTTTTCTTGGCAAAGAAACTAGAATGGTTTGCCATTGACTTCTGCGGCTCATTTTACAGATGAGGAACAGAGGCAAACCTGGTTAAGTGACTTTCCCAGGGTCACACAGCTGATAACTTTCTAAGGACAGATTTGAACTCATGAAGTTGAGTTTTCCTGACTTCAGGTCCAGCATTCTATCCACTCTGCCACCTAGCTGCCTATTTTATGGCACTACAATTCTGAAAAATCTACATGGTCATATTTCTATGCCTTATTTCACTTTATACCAGACAGGACCTAGCACAGTACGGCACACACCATAAGTGTGTTTAATGAATATCTGTTCTATTAATTTAATGGCAAAACAAGAATCATAACAACGAAACAACATACCAAAATTTAAGGGATTTAGGTATATCTATCCGTGGAGAAATATCTCTAAAAACAAAATAGAGTGAAAGAAACAATGAGTATCAGAAACAGAAAGAAGTATGAGGGAAAAAAGAGGGATAAGCATTTATAGTGCCTACTATGTACCGTAAAATGTGCTAAGAGCTTTTATAAATATTGTGCCATGTGATGTCTACAACAGCCCTGGGAAATAGGCACTATTATTCTCACTTTACAATTGAGGAAACTGAGGCAAGCAGAAGTTAATTGACTTACCAAGGGTCACATAGCTTGTAAGTGTCTGAGGCTGGTTTTGAACTCAAATCTTCCTGCCTTCCCGCCCAGCATTGTATCCGCTTTGCTACCAGCTGCCTGTGCATAGGAATACATGAGAACTGATACAAACTGAAGGAAACAGAATCAGAAAAAATATACACAAGGACTATGAAAATGGAAATAACCATAGTAATAAACAACTGAAGCATCTCTGTTCCTCACAGTCTGCGTGATCTTGATTGAGTCACTCATTCTCTCTAAGTCTCAGTTTCCTTATCTGTAAAATTGGGGGTGGGGGTGGGTCTAGATAACCTCTAAGACCTCTGATCCTATGAATGCTTTATAATTATATTGATCATGTTTAGATACAAACAGACATAGGAAGGCAACTACTCCCTTCTTTACACAAGTAGGCACTAGGAATGTAATACGAATAATAGCTAACATTTATAAAGCATTGACTATGTGCCAGGAACTGTGTTAAGCATTTTACAATTATTATGTCTGTTTGATCCTCACAACAATCCTGGGAGGTAGGTGTTATCATCATCCCCATTTTATACATAAGGAAACTGAGGCACACAGAGGTTAAGTGATTTGCCCAGGATCATACCATTTAATAAGTGTTTGAGGACAAATTTGAACTCAGATCTTCTTGGCTCCAGGCCTAGTGCTCTCTAACCATTGTGCCTCCTATTTTGATTAGTTTCACTTATCTGTATATGGGGTTTTTTTCCTCTTTTTAAACTTTGTTATAAGGAATGACTCTCTAAGATGAGAAGAAAAGAGATGCGTTGAGAAATTTAGGCAATGTAAAAAAAAGATATTAGTGAAAAAAAATTTAAGTAGGTTAATGAGCTGAGCATGTAATTTTTAAAAATAGGATATCGACAAAGTAACATTTTGAAAATAAGAAAGAAGAATTCTTGAAAATTGGAGGGAAAATAGAAAAAATGGAAAATAAAACAGATAAAACTAGAGGTAGGGAGAGACTAACAAAATCAACAAAGAGAGAAGACAATCAAAAGACCAAAATTAAAAGGAAATAATTGATTTCATAATTAATGGAGAGGAACTAAAAAGAATTATCAGAACTTAATATATACAATCATATGTTTGCAAGATTTTGCCCTAATCTCATAGAAATTAAAGGAATGGATTGTATACAAAATAGTAAAATATTCAAATTAAGAAAATGAGAGATATCAAACAAAAACTAATCTCCAAAAATGAAACTGAACAAGCCATAAATTAATTGCCAAAGGGAAAATGAAACTGTGTCAAATAGATTTATAAGAGAATTCCATCACTTGTTTAAAGGACAATTAATACCTTTGTTACACAAAACAGTTGATGATTAAGAACCAAAACATCTTATTAAACTCTTTTTATGAACCAAACAAGGTCCTAATGCTTAAATAAGGAAGTGATATAGAAAGAAAGAAAAGAGCTAGAGACTTCACACCCCAATGAAAATTAATGTAAAAAATTTTAAATAGAATCCTAGCCAAAAAAAAAAAAAGACTGTTCAAAGGAAGTTTTTACTCTGACCAAGTTGAAGTTGTATTCATACCACAGATTCAGGGATGGTTCAGCTTTAGGAAAACAAATATTGTAACATAATTAAGCATATTAAAAACATGTGTGATTATATCATCAGAAGCAAAAAAAATTGGCAAAATATAGCACTTATGTATCCTAAAAATAATAATATAGAAAGACATTTTATAAAATGAGAAAAAAACATATATATACATATATATATATATATCCAAAAGCTGTTATTTATAATAGAGAAATACTAGACGTTTTCCTAATAAATGTAGGAATAAAGCAAATATGTTCCCTTTCCTCACTTTATTAGCATAATTCTAGAAATTCTAGTGATAGGAATAAGACAAGAAAAAGAAATGGAAGGCACCAACATGTTAAAAGAGTGTAAAATTATTTCTATTTAGAGTCATGAGTATTTAGACCATGAGTATTTAGAAAACCCCAGAATATCAGTAAATAAACTAGTTAATAGCTTTAGTTAATTAGTAGGTAAGGAAATAAATCCATAAAAATCATCAGCATTTTTGATAGCAAAATCCAAGATGAAAAAGGAATGCTAACTTTAAAAAAAGAACAAAATTCATAATATAAGATACATTCAAAAATAGAGTGAAACTACTTTTTATAGAAATCAATGAAAACAAAAAAGTAAAGAGATATTCATTGCTTACAGTCGGGCCACACCCATATGACAAAAATTATCACAATGCCTAAATTGATTCGAGTATTTTGTCTTCATAAAATCAAACTTCAAATGGAATACTCTACACAACTTAATGAAATAATAGCAAAATTCCTTTGTAGGAAAATAGGCCTGGAATCTTAAGGAAAGCAATGAAGAAAGCAGAGCACTTCCAAACCTGAAACCATATCAATCAAGTACTGTATTTTCATTAGGCACCCACTCTGTATAATGCATTGTGCTAGGTATTGCTATAAAACAGTAATCCTCAACACTGCTACTGGTCTAAAGCAAAAAGTACCACTGTGGGAACAGACTAGGTAAACTAAATCCAAATAAAATAGACGACATCCCAATGCTTGATAAAGCTCATAGCACCAACGTCTCAGAGAATTTGCTTACAAGAACTCCCGGGAAAACTATAAGGGAATTTGACAGGAATTAGACTTAGCCCAGCAACATACACTACATACATAGTAAGTTCCAAATGATTATGTGACTAAATATAAAAGGTCATAATATTAAAAAAAATAGAGAGAGGGAGGCAAATATAAGGCTATATCTCTTACAACCAGAGCTAGGGAGAAAAAGCTCAACCTTAACAAAGCAAAGGATGGAGAAGATTATAAAAGGGAAAAGAGACAGTTTTGACTATATCATATTAAAAGACTTTTCTACAAATCAAATCATTTTAGAACGAAAGCTGTCAATAGAGTGGAGAAATTTTATATCAAATAGTTCTGATAAAAGCCTGATATAAAATAGGGGGGTAAATCATATACATATATATGTGTGTATATGTGTGTGTATATATATGCATATAGATATATACACACACACTCACTTGCACGCGTGCACACACACACACACACACACTATGTGAACACATGCATGTTTTTATCTATCTATATCTACCTGAATTGATAAGGGAAGTGTCTCAATTAAAAGGTTCATTTGTCAATAAATCTCTGCTAATAGGAAACATACACATTATAGAGATTAGATAGATAAATAGATTGATGGATAGATTAGATAGATAGATAGATAGATAGATAGATAGATAGATAGATAAAGATATAGATATATGGAATTAACAGAAATATAGAAGTTTAAGAGCCATTATCCAAAAGGTCAGTGGTCATAGAGGTGCAGAGACTTAGCACTGCAAGGGACCCTTGAGGTCATTTTTTTCCAGCCACCTCATTTTATAGATAAGAAAACAAGGGGGATGTTAAGTGATGGCCCAAGAATACAAAGGGGTTAAGTGGCAAAGCTGAGATTCAAAGCTACATCTTCCAATTTCAGAGTTAATCATATTCTTTTCAGTGCTCCAAATAATCCTTACATTATGAGGCATAAACAGATAATGTTGTTACAGAGTTGTTTCACTCGTGTCCAACTCTTCATGATCCCATTTAGGGTTTTTTTGACACAAAGATACTGGAGTGTATTGCCATTTCCTTCTCCAGCTCATTTTGCAGAGGAGGAAACTGAGGCAAACAGGGTTAAGTGAGTTGCCCAGGATCATGAAGCTACTAAGTATCTGAGCCCGGATTTAAGCTCAGATCCTCCTGACTCCCAGGGCCAGCACTCTATCCACTGAGCCACCTAGTTTCCCCTAAACATACCACTGGTACCTAAATTTAGAGTCTGAAAGAACATTAGAGGCCACCTAATCCAACTCCCTTATTGACAGATAAGGAAACTGAGGCCCATAGGGGTTAAGTGGCTGACACAATGGCAAACTCATAGTAAGTGTCAGAGACAGGATTGGAACTCAGATCCTCTCTCTAAATCCAGGATTCTTTCTACCATTAAGAGTCAGCAAAGTGGCACAGTGGATAGAGCACTGGACCTAGATTCAGGAAGATCTGAGTTCAAATCTGTCCTCATTTATTAGCTGTGTGACCCTGGGCAAGTCACTTAACCTCTGTGTGCCTCATTTTCCTCCTCTGCAAAATGGGGATAATAGTAACACCTAGCTCTTGTTCTAAGGATCAAATGAGACAATAATTGTGCTTAGCACATAATCAGTGCTTTACAAATGTTAGCCATTATCATTGCATTCCCAGTTTCCACTAGTGCAAAGAAGGGGGCAGTTGCCTTCTTACTCCTGTTTGTGTCTAAATATGATCAGTATAATTACATAGTATTCATAGGATCAGAGATATTCAAAGTCATCTAGACCAACCCCTGTATTTCACAGATAGGAAACTGAGGCACTGAAGGAATAAGTGACTTGACCAGGACTGGTTTGAAAAGTACATGCCAGTGAGTAAGGTTTAAGACTGGAAAGACAAAAAGAGGCTAGTCTATGAAGGAAGGGCTTTGAATGCCAAACAGAGGGTTTTACATTTGATCCTGGAAAAATAAAGAGCCACTGTTATTGAGCAGAGGGCTGACATAGTCGGTTCTGAAGAAAGCACTTTACAAACTGAACAGCACCATATAAATGTGATATATACATATACGATTCTATATATGTACAAAACCACATAATCATTATAAGCTATGTAAATGTGAACTATTACCATAAGCTATATAAATTATTATAAACTATATAAATGTAAATTATTAGATGTGTGCATAGACACACATACACATTCTATTTTGATCATCTACATTTATCATGGAACTTGAATACTGTAGAAAAGTCCCCAAATAGGTAAATGGCATAAAGTTTATATACTCTACCATATTCAAATACACACCAAGTAAATAGGAACAGTTGGGTAGCTATAGTATCACCGGTACAAAAGTGATTTCTCAGCTGTATGTAGTGAAATAAAAAACCTTGACCACAGAATCTCCTCTCAGCCAACCTTTCCTTCCCCCCTCCCATAAATCTCCACTTTCTATCCCAATTAAGCTGTTATTTTAAGGCATATTATGAGAAAGGGAAGTTGCTCTCTAGTTTAGATTGAATTAGCTGCCTGGAGATAAAGAATTTATTCAAGAATTCAGGAAAAGTTCACCTTAAACTGGAATCTAAAAATAAGAAGGTTCAAAGGATGTGTGAGACCTCTAAATGAATTTTAATTTAATCTCTTTAGATGTTAATGGCTTTTGTGGGTAACACTGTTTTCTAAATGTCAGGGAGTATGGGTTTCTGTAAGCACTAGTACTTGGGAGGGAAAAAATGTATTCAATTTGGCTCTTAAGGTGAGTTTGTATGAGAACAGATGGGAAACTTAAGGTCACAAATCTTGTTTAGAAGAGCAACGTAGTCCAGTGACTAACCTTGTCTTAATATGTATTAGAGTGGAATGTCACACAGTCCACAGTCTCAAGATAACAGAACCTGAGAATTCATGGTAATTCAGTTCTATTTTCATGTATTAATGGTAAAGAGATTACCATATGAATGCAGCCGGAGGAGTTAATTGGACTCAAACTAGCATTTTTGCCATTTTTCCTCATTAGGCCGTGTTATTATTATGCAATATTGTTAGCATGATGAATATTACATGTGTGTGTTTCATTTAGGGGAAAATAAAAGCAAATTATCTCTAAATATTAGCAAAATATACAATGGATTTGCATGAGCCTACACTGCAGTAGAAATTCTGTTTTGAGTCACATTGAGTGGATTGGGGACACAGGATTTCTTAAATATTATAACATGTAGTCGTATGAAAATTTGCTTCACCCACAGAATCTGAGTTTTGTATGGAAGGAAACAAGATGATGTGTGTACCATTAAATTTTTTTCCAAAACCAGCCCTCTTATGAACTCCCCTACTTCTATTGAAGTTGCTACATCCTACCAGTTAACTAGGTTGGTGAACATGGTATCATTCTCAGATCTTCATTCTACCTCACCTCCCATGTACCAGTCACCTGGTTTTAATGATTGTAACTCCACAATATCTCTGACATCTATGCATCTCTTTCTCTCCAACCACAAGTCACCAGGCCCTTATCACTTCTTACCAGAAATTATATCAGTATTTTCTTAATTGGACTCCCTGCCTCCATTTTTGCCTCTTTAATTCATTCTTATAGCTGCCAATTTTACCATCCCCGCCTTTTTTTGAGATTTTATGTCCTATCTTTTCCAGGCTGGAAATCCAGTGGCCACTCAGAGGCCCAATACCACTGCTTCTTAGCCCAGGAGCTTTGACCAGCTCCAATTCTGATCTAGGCTGGTTTGACTCTCCTTAGGCAGCCTAATGACCCTTTGATCTCCAGGGTTCACCATATTGGTGTTGATCTTAGTGTGGATACCCAGTTGGCTTAGCACATTCTACAGCACAGAAATCCCAAGCTCAAGCAATCTGCCAGCCTCTGCTTCCCTGATAGCAGGGATTATAGGGCCAAATTGGCCCAGATTTATATGCCTAAAACACAATTCTGACCACATCACTTTCCTGTTCAAGAAGCTTCAGTGGTTAACTTTTGCCTCTAATATAAAATACAAATTCTTCTATTTGAAATTTAAAGCCCTTTACCATCTGGCTTCATCCTACCTTTTCCAGACAAAACACACATTATATCTCTTCACTCACTCCACATTCCAGCTGAATTGGCCTGTTGGGTGTTCCCTATTAAAAGGAAATCTATCTTGGGGCAGCTAAGTGGCACAGTGGATAGAGCACTGGCCCTAAAGACAGGAGGACCTGAGTTCAAATATGACCTCAGATGGGATGCTGGACAGCTGTGTGACCCTGGGCAAGTCACTTAGCCTCAACTGCCTTGCAAAAAAAGGGAGATAATCTATCTCCTACCCCCATGCCTTTGCATAGTCTATCCCTCACTTATAGGAAAATACACTCTCTTACCACCATGTCTTAGAATTCCTGGCTACCTTCAAATCACAGCAAGCCTGTTAGTCTGGCAACAATGGAGAATATGGAGAGTGCTATTTTATAAAGCATGGAAAGGTATTAATGGAGCCATTTAATGACATGGGTTTAAAATCCAGAAAGAATTTGTATATCCTATCCTAGAAGGAAGGAGGAATAATGAAAGCTTTTTAAAATTTTAATTTATTTTTAATTTCTTTTAAATTGTAAGTTGCAAATTTCCCATTCCTCCTGCCACTCCCCCACCCTCTGAGAAGGCAAGCAATATGATATAGATTATACATTTGAAATTTTGCAAAACATATTTCCATATTAGCCATCACACAAAAAGCAAGAAAAATTAAAAGTGTGGAAAAAAGTGTTCTTCAATCTGGACTTAAGAGTTCATCAGTCCTCTCTCTGGAGGTAGATAACATTTTTCTTCACAGGTCTTTTGGAATTGTCTTGGATCACTGTCTTGGTCAGAGTAGCTAAGTCTTTCACAGTTGATTATCCTTACAATATTTCTGTGATTACTTACAATGTTCTCTTGGTTCTGCTTATTTCACTTTGCATCAGTTCATATAAGTCTCCCCTTGTTTTTCTGAAACCATCCTGCTTGTCATTTCTTATAACAAAATATTATTCCATCATAATCATATGCCAGACTCAATTAGGTATCTTAAGAAAGAAGAGGGAAGAAGTAAAAAAAAAGGGGGGAGGGATGATGGAGGGGAGGGCAGATGGGGGTGGAGGTAATCAAAACAAACACTTTGGAAAGGGGACAGGGTCAAGGGAGAAAATTCAATAAAGCGGGATGGGTTGGGAAGGAGCAAAATGTAGGTAGCCTTTAACAACATGAGTATTGTGGAAGGGTTATACATAATGATACACATGTGGCCTATGTTGAATTGCTCAACTTCTTAGGGAGGGTGGGTGGGAAGGGAAGAGGGAAGAGAATTTGGAACTCAAAGTTTTAAAATCAGATGTTCAAAAACAAAAAAAGTTTTTGTATGCAACTAAAAAATAAGATACACAGGTAATGGGGCGTAGAAATTTATCTTGCCCTACAAGAAAGGAAGGGAAAAGGGGATGAGAGGGGAGGGGGGTGATAGAGGGGAGGGCTGACTGGGGAACAGGGCAACCAGAATATAAGCCATCTTGGAGTGGGGGGGAGGGTAGAAATGGGGAGAAAATTTGTAATTCAAAATGTTGTGAAAATCAATGCTGAAAACCAAATATGTTAAATAAATAAATTGCATTTAAAAAAAATAATAAGGTAGATGGCAATGACTTCTAAGGATCCTGATGGACCTCATATGCTCTATGCATACCTGTGCTTATGGGTATATGCTCTAAAGTTGTTTGGGAGAGGGGAGATTGAGGAAAACACCTTTGTAGGAAGCCTATTTAGACAATGAATAAAATTATTTAAATTTGAAAAAAAAAATAAAACAAAAATTTAGGGAAAGCACTTTGGAAATCTTAAAGTGTTTTATAAATGCATTAACTAATCCTGTTATCCTTATCTCCCTAGAACCCAGAATAGTAATTTGTACAAAGTAAGTGCATAAAAAAACACTGGTAGAATTGACTCAAATAATAACTAAATAAATGATTTTTCCTTGAATTGAACCGAAGGTGAATAAACTTGCCTCGCGCATTGTGTTTCTTCTCTTTCTTAGGAGGCCCAGATGGCTTAATTTAATCCCAGGTCAATTGTGGTCTATCTATCATGACAATCTCTTCACCACAGGCCTACTCAGTAAAGGCAATTTTAAGAGCACACCCTATAAAAGAGAGAAGTTTTCCTTTTAATCTAGTGAAAATGCTAAGGTTCTCCATCAATATCATGTGCAGTTTGCAAAGAAGTTTCCTTTCAAAATCTTTGACAATTTTTGTTTTAGTGAAATGGTTGGAGAAATCAACTCCACCTACAATCACTTTACAGTTTTCCCGTACCTTCTTTGTTACCATTTTAAAAAGCAGAGAGCCAGCTTCCCTTGGCCACAAGGGCCCTTGGCTAAGCAGATGGCCATTCTCAGTTTATGATGAGTTTTGGAGTTTATCCAGGCTATTGCTGAAGGGTGCTGACCATCCGGATAAAAACTAAAAAAAAAAACATGAGTCAAATATTTCTAACTATCAGCATAATAGGCTGCATTTTTTCAGCTTTAATCTCATTTTTTTTTCATCCTCTGGGCACACCCTGCCAGAGCCTCACAGGAAAATCCTTGCAAAAATAATGGCTCACATTTTTTTTGTGTGCTAAGATTGTTAGACAAAGCCCTTTCCCCAAAACAATCTTGTTGTGTGATTATCCCCCATTTTAAAGATGGGGGAGGAAGGCTTAGAGCATTCAGGTGACTATCCCATGGCTAATATGGATCAGAAAGATAACCTGAACCCAAATCTTCAGACTGTACATTCCACTCTATCACTGCCACTACTGTGCTGCCCCTATATAGATTATAAAACCTGTGTTTTATATTTTTCTTAAAGTGTTTATTTTCTAAGTGTTGCAGGAGCAGTGATAGAAGGCAAAATGTACTTACATATTCAAATGGTTTCGATTTTATGTGCCATTTAGCTTAATTTAATGTGGAAGGGAAAAATGCCTCCTACATGCCATGCACTAAGCTTTCACAAATGTTATCCCATTTGATCGTCAGAACAACCCCGTGAGGTAGGTGCTATTATTGTCTCCACTTTACAGTTGAGGAAACTGAGGCAGAAGTTAAGTTAACTTACATAGGGTGACACAGCTAGGAAGGGTCCGCTGGATTTGAACTCAGGTCTTCTCAACTATGGGCTAAGCCCTGGCACCACCTACCTGATTTTATAATGCAGCAATAAGAGGAAATATTTGTTCCCAGAGATACATAAAGGCATTGCTGCTGATGTTCAACTTTCGATTCTCTTTAACTTCTGTAATATACTTTTGATTTGGTATGATACCAAGGGTATCCTACAATAAATAAAAAATAATAAAATTTTAAGGAGAACTCTAGTCCTGCCATCTGCACTTTCCAAGAGTTATATTTAAGGATCACAGGTATTGTCAAAAGGATTTAATACTATTGTTATTATTATATAAAGAACAAGTCCCCCTCCCACCCCTGTGGCTGTTCTTTGAGTGGCCCTGACTATACTATTTTTGTTTTTAGTTAGAATCCATAGCACAGATTTCCTCAGAGATAACAGACTTTTGTTATTCTGCCAATTCCACAAGTCCCTGACTCCCTAATTTCATTCAAAAGTGCAATATTGTTTAATCTGTTGTTGGAGAAGGACTCATATCCACTGTAGGCCTATTTAGCATCAACTGGGGAAAGGCATGATTATTTTTAAGTACCTTTGCAAACAAAACACAATATATGCATGAAACTCATTGTCTTCCTCTGTTTTAATTACTTCTGTAATAATGGCCTGAATTCTGAAATGGCTTTCATAATACTTAGTGTCTTTTGCAGAAGCTGAGAAGCAATAGATGCCAGTGGCATGTAGAAGGCCAGCGAGCTAAGGAATTATTTTTAAGAAACTCAAGGATAATCAATCCTCTGATTCTCAGGCTATTTTTTAAAGTATATTTCTTCCCCTTTTTCTACATAGTAATTCTAAAATGAGTAACTGCTTTTGCTGTGGAGCAGACCCTGGGATATTAAAGGCCAGAGCCTTAACTAGGGCAGAATACTGGGCTTAGCCCCAAAGTGCCAAAACTGAGTCGGTGCTAACAGGACTTACACTTCTTCAGCAGCAGAGAAACAACTCAGTTTAGCACCTAGTTAGCAAAGATAATTATTTAAAATAGGAAACTACCAGATGGCTCAGCCTTCCTCCCACCAGCTGCCACACACCAGGTGATCTCCCTCCTACCCTGCATTAGAGCAGCCTCACTGGGTTCAGGTGCTTCTGATCATACCTGTCCCTCCCCTCCTCTGCCACCATCACCGGCCCCAACACACACATACACGCCAGCCACAACTGAATTAGTCTTTAAAAGTTGACTTGAGTGTGCTTTTCTGCTGTTTTCTGGGACACGTTTCATCAAACTTGCCTTGGACGCATTTTGGGAAGCTTGCCTGGGTCATTAAAAAGCTAGTTTAGATTCTGTCAAATGCTATGCCAGGGGAACCCACAGTTCTGGCAAGTCTTACCAAGATGGAAAAATCTCTGGTGATAGATTGTGTGCCAACTTAAGTGTTCAGAAGCTCATTACCAGAGGTATAGCCTCCAGCTAAATTTTTCTGGCCATAAAAACTCTTGAAGTTCACCCACAGAGATGGGAAAGGGTGGAGATCTGCATCAGTAGAAGGATAATCACACTGATGAAAGTGCAGGTGATGGAAGCAATTGAAGTGTCTGAAGAGCCAGAAAACCAACCAGGCAAACACCAATTATCACCAGAAAATTATTAGTAATTGAAGAGACAGCATGGAGTAGTGGATAGGGCACTGGACTTGGAGTCAGAAGTACCTGGATCCAGATCTTACCTTAGTCACTTAGTAGTTGTGTGACCACCTAGATGGAACTTAACCTTGCTGTGCCTCAGTTTCTTCATCTTCTAAATGAGGGAGGGGATGTTCTTAATGACCTCTAAGGTCCCTTCCAACTCTCAAAATATGATCCTATGATTCTGTATTATATGATAACATAAATTATCAAAGTTTATATCTTTACTATTCTCATATCCAACTTGATCCCCCACAGCCATCAATCATGGAAGCAATGCCTCTAGAGAAGGAGTCCACCATCTTGCTACCACCAATTCCAATGATTAGTCAAGTGCCACCAGTGGGGCAGGCAGTCCAGACCATCTGAAATAGTAAGGTAATCCTGAGGTCATAGGGACCAAGCAGGTCAAACTACTGCCACTACCCTAATCATGGTCTCTCCTAAGATCATGGGTGAGACAGCTCAGCAGCCTTCAGCCAAAAGGCCAGGGATGAGCTACCACCAAGACCAACTACCTCCTAAGGGCCCGTAAACCCAAGGGCATGGGGAAAAGCAGCACCACCAACCATTGTATCTCACCCAATGCTTGCAGATATCCTCCAGGGAACCAATTCTTGTGGAATTGCAACAATGCAACGACCTCTTCAGGTGCTGCGGTCTCTGATTCCTTAGCAGCCATAGCTACTGAAGAACTATAAAACAACTCTTCACCACCATAGATCTTGACCCTATCAAATGGCTCAAAGGGTATGATTTTGTCAAAAGATAAGACAGTAAGGAAAGCATATTACCACCTGCTTCGTGATTGATTGAATGTTAAACACCATTAGGCTTACATCTCCTGTGTATTACCTCCCCAGTTCCAAGGAATGTAAGCTCCTTGAGAGAGGGACTATCTTATTTTTCAATTTCTCTCCAGAGTAGCACAGTGCTTTGAACATAATAAACACTCAATAGATTTTTCAAATTAACTTATCCATTCCTCAAAGATCACTTTAATATCTTTCAGCAAATTGGTGCTTTTAGGTCATAGTCATGTAGTTCCCCTACAGAAATGAGCCATCGTGATGTACAGCAGCAAAATTTCATGGTCCTTTTCTAGTTGACTGTTTACATTTAGATAATATCAATATAATATAGTATTTAGAGCCCTGGATTTGGGATCAGAAGACCTGCCTGAATTTGAGTCTTCATTCCACTCTTTTTTTATTTTCTAGTTCATCATTAACTTAATATTTATCAACAAATATTTCCCTATGCAGAGAGGAACGAAAAAGGGCAATTTGGATAAAACCATTTTTGTAACTTAGAAATTTTTGTAAACAAAAGTTTACAAAACTTTTTCAACATACAGTTGTTGGGGTTTTTTTAGTGTAAATTAAATTTAACATCATTTTGTGTCCCCTTCCAGATTTCTTTTTTTGTGTTCTTTGTGTATTTTTTATTTATATATCTTAAACTTAAAAATTGAAACTTAAATACAAAACAAGAAAAAAATTGCCATGGCGTATTTTTAAAAATAATTTCATTATAATTTTTTCCATTCTTTTCCTTATTATTTGCATGACCTTCAGTAGGTCACATTGTCTTTCTTGACTTCAACTTCCTCCTCTGTAAAATGAGGTAATTAGGTTACATAAGCTATAAAATACTTTCAATCTTAAAAATAATAGTTAATAACACTGCACGCATAACATTACATAGGGTTGCACAATACAGGTGTTATGAAGGATACAATAATCAGAAGACAGAATGGACCTCAGAAACCATCTTATTCAACCCACTCATTCTATAGATGACAAAATAATGTAGAAAAGGTATAAATTACAAATGTCACACAAATTATGACAGAGCCAGGACAAGATCCTGGGGCACCTAAGTGGTATGGCAGATAGAGTGCCAAACCTGCAATCAGAAGAACTCAGTTCAAATTTGGACCCAGACACTGACTAGCTGTGTGACCCTGGGCAAGTCACAACCTTGTTTGCCTCAGTTTCTTCAAATGTAAAATGAGCTGGAGAAAGAAATGGCAAATGACTCCAGCATATTTGCCAAGAAAGCCCCAAACAGGGGCACAAGTAGTTGGATGTGGCTGAAATGACTGAAGAACAGCAATAAAAGGAAAAGACCTTAGGTTACCTGAATCCAATTTGAGGCTCTTTCTGTTATGACATACTGCCTTCTCTAAGTAAAGAATTTGGACACAATAATAAGAGTAATACCACATATTAATATTTAAAATAATTAATAGCAATTAATAATAATTAATAGTAATACCACATATATAGCAATGATTATGTGCCAGGCTAAATGTGCTAAGCACTTTACAGTTTTTATCTCGTCTGAGCCTCACAACAATCCTAGGAGGTAGATGCTATTTTTACCCCCATTTTATAGATCAGGAAACTGAGGCAAACAGAAGCCAAGTGACTCGCTCGGAGTCACACAGCTAGTAAATGACTGATTCCGGATTTGGACCTATCTTCCTAACTTGAGGCCCTGTTTTCCGTCCACTGTGTCACCTAGATGTTTTTGTAAAAAACAAAACCAGAATATTTCCAAGGTAACATATAAGTAGTGTGGTTAAAACAAACAAACAAACAAAAAAAAGCACTGGAAGTCAAGAAACATGGGGTCTGGTGGTGATTTAGAACCCTGAGTAAAATGAAAGATCCGAAGAGATGAAATTTTGCTGCTGTGCATCACGATGGCTCATCTCTGTAGGGGAACTACATGACTGTCACCTAAAAGTGCCAATTTGCTGAAAGATATTAAAGTGATCTTTGAGGAATGGATGAGTTAATTTAAAAAATCTATTGAGTGTTTATTATGTTACTTACCAAATCAAACGTTCGATGAATCCACAAGCTAAGTGAACCTCTTCCAGTTCAGGATGTGTACTGAAACATGAGTGCCAAGAGAATTCAGAATAAAGTGCATGATTAGTCAAGATGGGAGTCTTAGAAGAAATTAAATCTTGAGGTAGCTCCTAAAGAAACCATAGAACCCAGACTTGTGGGAAAAGGGGAGGGGGATTTCAGGCAAGATCAAAGAGATGCAGAGTAGGATGAATTGTCAAGATTCAGGGAGTTGTTCATCTTTACAATGTCGTTATTATGGCATAAATTGTTCTCCTTGTTCTTTTCACTTCACTCTGCATCAGTTCATACAAATCTTCCCAAATTCCTCTAAAACTGTCCATTATTTCTTATGACACGATAAGCATTCCCTTCCATCCACAGTCCATAAATTGTTCCATGATATTGTAAGCATAGTTGGGGGGGAGGGTGAGGGAAGAGGAGGGGATGAGATGAAGAAGAGAAGATTAAGGCAAAGTAAGATTTGTGAAATTCATTTCTCTAAGTCTAAATTCTTAGGAAATATGATTAGGAAAGCCTCACTAGCAAGATTTGTCAGCTGACTGAAAAATTTCTCAATTACTCATTTTTTTGACTCATATAAAAGCTGGCTTCAGAGCCAACAAGTTGTTGTAGTTCAGCCATTTCATCATGTCCAACTCTTTGTGACCCCATTTGGGGGTTTTCTTGGCAAAGATATTGGCATGGTTTTGCCATTTCCTTCTCCAGCTCAGTTTACAGATGAGGAAACTGAGGCAAATAGGGCTAAGTGACTTTCCCAGGGTCACACAGCTAATAAGTGTGTGAGGCCAGATTTGACCTAGGGAAGACTCCAGGCCCAGCTCTCTATCCACTGGACCACCTAGCTGCTCCAGAGCCAAGAAGACCTGGGCTTAAGTCCTGCTTCTGACTTCTACTAAGAATGTGACAATGGACAGAAAGGGCCCCAGGAATCTGAGACCATAAATTGCAGAGAAAGTGACAGCCAGCATTGGGAGAGAGTGTTTCCTCATCAAGGGATTCCTTATACCAATAAAATCCTAAGTTCAGTACCTATCCCTATCTGATTCTGATACATTTCGACCACCATCTATCATGGGCAACACCCCCAGTACAGGTGGACGGATTATCACATCTCTGACAAAAGGCAAAAACTGATATAAGTTTGTCTCCCAACTCCCCAGTCCTTTCCCCTTTGGGTAGTACCTCCTTATCCCTCCTCTCTCCTTTTTTTATATCCCAAGAGCTCCTGCTTTTCCATGCTTCTATTCCACCACCACCCCTCATCCCTATCTCCATTTCACAGTCAAAAACTGTTTTGGTATACTTCCTTCTTTCACAAAATATACCGGATAACCTAGCTAGCTAGTCACCTCAGAGATAATTTGAAGAAGGGGATCAAAGACTGAAGAAGGCTACAGCTCCAAAGGTGATATTTCAGGCGATGGCATTGAGAATATGAAGGAAAACCCGTAGGACTGCCATTGGGGTCTTCCTGGAGCCCATGATATCATACACCAAGGGTCATCCCCTACATGTAAAGTCATTTCCTGCTGGCTCATCCCCAGAAATTCAATATTTTCTAGCTACTGCCTTCAGAAGTAAAAGCTGTTTTGCAAACAACACCCATTCCTCTTATCTCCTAATTGTACTTTTTTTTCCAATTGTAAGAAAAACCGCCTTTAATTTATTTCCTCCTAGGGAAGAAGCCTTAATCTTCCAGGAACAAAAAAGAGAAGCAGATTTAAACTATCATATGCAAATACACTCTTTAGAAAAGAGACCAGTCAATCTGCTATAAACAGCTTCATGGTAAAGCTCAAAATTTGCAAAGGGTACTTTGCATCTACAGCATATTCAAATGAATATTTCCCAGGAGGTCAAGTTAGTACATTTCCCATCCTCAATATATCTGGTGGAATATGCCATTTAATTTTAGGGGCTGGGGACAAAAAATCAGTATTATCTGAGCTATGCTGCTTCTTTCTTTTAACCCAGGGAATATTCCTTTCCCTGATTAGGCTGTTTCTTGTACCATCTTGCTTGTATATTAAGAAGCAGCTACAATATGCAAAATCTGGGTTTTAACACCAAAGAAGAATGAATTTTTTTCTATTTTAAATCTATTATTTGTAAGATACATAGCCATGTATCTCTATACATACATGCATTCACATATATTAAATTAACTATCAATGTCTATCTTGGTGTATTTTGTTACTAAAGAGATGGGGAACTCTGTCAACTTCAAAACAGTCTGCTACTGACACATTAGAAGGAGATTTAATTATTCTGGCATAAAGAGCTAGCAAAGCAAAATAAATATCCCTAATACAGACAGAATCTCAACTACTCTAATTGCTGGAGCACTATAAGAGCTTTCAAATAATAAGTCCTTAAATAATAAATTGATATGGGAAAGAATAATGATACCCAGGTGTGAAACCGTAACCTTAGAGCTCCACAGCTTACTCAATGGTATAATGGCCTCAATTACCATATTCTAGTCTGGCATGAAGGTTTGAGTCACAGAAACTGGATTTCAATGAAAGACAAACCCTACTCAAGGCAGAGGTGAGTTTTGAAGCAGGAACATACAATGAAGACCAGGTATCTAAATTGCTACTTGAAATTTAAAAGCGAGCCTCAGTTTGTGTGTATAAGAGAGGGAAATTACATTTAAACAATACATAAGCTCTGATAACACCCACAAAAGCAAGGGTTAAGAAAATTGCCCATTATAGACTGAGTTGTCTTAGTCAAAGGGGCCTCAAATGAGGAACAGCTTTCAAACTTTCAAATAAACATCTCCCCTTCCCTATTATAACTAGATAGCATTCAAATGGTACAAAAAAAAAATCTCGCCATGTATTACTTTCATCTTTACACCAGAGAATCATTTGTACTAGATCTCTTGGAGTTTCCCAATCAAATTTTAAATGAAGCTAAAGTACTTAGTTTTATTTTGTTATATGGACTTAGATGGTGTTTATAATTCTAACCTGGGGGCACTTATACAAACATGTCTCCTACCTCTGGATTTGGTTTCTCTCTTTCTCCCACATATGAAGGTCCTACTGAATGAAATCTGGAATATTTCTCTTTCTGCCTGGGTGGATGACAAGATAGTGTAATCTGGGAGCCCACAGAGAAGAGAAAATCCTACCAATCTTTCTTCCTCTCCCCTCTTCACACCTACCTCCATACCCCGACAACTAAGACATATGACAGCCACTGGGAAGTCAGTGGTCAGTGTCCCAAATAAGCTCATACTTAACTATAGAAGTCATTGAATCATAGATCATCAGAACTGGAAAAGACCTTAGAGATGATATAATCAAATCCCCCCATTTCAGAGACCAGGAAGCTGGGTCCAGATAGGGGAACTAACTTTCCCAAGGTCATTTGGCTCCTTAATGGCAGAGCAAGAACTAAAACCCAGTTGTCTTAAATGCTAATCCACTGTTTATTCTTCTTCAATAAGCCAGTTAGTAACTGGTAAGAATGGAAGTTTGCTGATTTAAACTTTGAGATACCCAACTTTCCCCAGTTTATACAATGCCCTGAAGTGATCTTAGAGTCTTGGAGCTGGAAAAGCCTTAGAGGTCATCTGATTAAATCCCTTCATTTTAAAGATAAAGAAAATAAGAATGAGTGGTTAAATGACTTAACCAAGGTCATAGAGCTAAGTGGTAATGCCAGAACTTGAATCCAGGTCTCCTAATTCCTAAACGCACTGTTCTTTTCATTACATCACACATCATATATGGACAGTTGAACCCACGTGAAATTCTGTCCCTTAGCCAATTCACCTCATAAATATGAAGAAAGGTCAGGTGAGTACATTTATAGCTTCTTCCTCTGTCCCCACTCCTATCTTATTCCAAAGTATGTAATGATAACAATATACAGAGTGGGGGTTCTTAATCTTTTTTTTATATCATGTGCCCCTTGGGCAATCTGGAGAAGCTATGAACCCCTTCTCAAAATAATGCTTTTATCTGCATAAAGGAAAGAAGGACAAAAACATTTATTAAGCTCCTACTACTTGCCAGGAAGTATATTAATCCCTTTACAAACATTTTCTCATGTGTTCCTTACAAAATCGAGCAAAATACATAAGATTATAAAAGAAATTAATTATATTGAAATACAGTTATAAAATATTTTGAAATAAATTCATAGACCCCCTAATTTAAAACCCTGGAATAGAGTTTTAAAGTTTGCAAAAGAATCTTACGTATACATATACTACCTCGGTAGGTGCTGTTTTTATCCCCATTTTACAAATGAGGAAACTGTAACCGAGAGATTAGGTGATTTGCCAAGAGTCACATACCTTGTAAGGGTCCATGGGCAGCTTTGAGCTCAAATCTTCCTAACTTCAAGTCTAGATTTCTATCTACCATGTTACTTAGCTACCTCTAAAATCACAGAAGGATTCTCTTTGTGGAGCCTAAGTATACAGTAAGGGTATAATGTATCTATGTATCTATGATAACATTATGTTCATATAACTCAAAGGACTTCCCTAATATGTGTCCAAAATAGTCCCCTTGCATTTTTATATGACCTTAAATAACTTTTTCAAAGTGTTTTCCTTTCATTTACAAGCATTCCCCAACATATAAGTGTTAACTACTAAGTGCAGAGCGCCAGGGGCTAGGCTCCTTCCTAAGTGCTATCCAGGTGGAAAGCAAGATATGCTCTCCCAGCCACCAAAGTGTACCAGCCTAAGACTCAGCAAACTTTGACTTTAGTTCCACTTCTGCAATTAACTTATTATGTTACTTTGTATATGTCACCTAAGAAAATAAGGTCCAAACTGGCTAACTATAAAATGAAGGGGATTACACAAGTTAGTCTCTAAGGTTCCTTCCAATTCTAAAACTCATTGGCTTTATTTTTTTTTTTTAATTTCCATGCACCACAGAACACATTTTCTCCAGGAAGTTACTCATTAAGATAGTGAGCCCTCTCTCAATAAGCTTAAAATATGGTAGAAACAACAGTGTTAGCACTGTAAGGAAGGCAGGGCAATGAGACATAGAAGCTGCAAGGCTGTAGATATGAGTAAAGTTCTGAGAAGTATAATAACTCTCTCTTTAGTGGGGGGTAAAGAAGGGTGAAGCAGAGGACTGGCTCTATTTGGCTTATAAAAGCAGAAATAAACAGAAATACTCTAACTAGTGTTTGACTGCTAGTCTTTGGAATGTTGCTCTTAGGTACCCTTGTGGTATTGCAAGAGGAAAATGCAAATACTGATCAAACTTCACCATAGTAACATCACTGTGGTGAAACTGTTGGGGGTTGGGAAGTCCTTCAGGGTCTTTCCCTAGGGGGTTCTGAGTTTGTTCTTCCTTTAATATGTGGGCTCTCTGGGGAAGCTTTGTGAGTAGAGCTAAGCTACTGAGATCTTAAACACTAATATCGACTTCACCAAAGATATTCAGCAGTGATGAATCTATGTCAAAAGGTCAATAATAACTTGTATGTATCAGGGAGAGGTAGGGTTTGTGGGGAAAGAAAAAGAGGTAAGCTAAAACTCGGGCCTTTTTTTTCCATTTGTCAGAAACTCTTACAAAATGTAGTAAAACAAAAGTCTAAATTGAAGAATAGGAATTAACTATGATTTTAATTTGACCATTTTATACTTCCTTTCTCTTCCTTTATATAGGCGGTTGTTGTCCTTTGTCCTTGAAGAGGACCAAAATGACATGACTATGCTAGAGTCAAGTTTCAGTGTGTCCAACTGTGGCTGATCAGAGCAATACAAGCTCAGAATGTTCTACATTCAGGCACAAATCATCCATGTGAATATTTGAAGTGGATTCTCTAAGTTTGTGCATCCTACATTTCTTTTTAGCTATTTCAATTCTCCTTTGCTCATAGAGCACAGCGTATTCTCTGATAAGGGCACATCATGCTAAGCGGTCTTGTGCCAGTGTCTCTCATGTCACACAATCAATTCCAAAGTTCTTAAGAGAGACCTTGAGAGTGTGCTTGTATTGCTTCTTCTGACCACCATATGAACACTTGCCCTGTGTGAGTTCTTCATAAAATAGTCTTTTTAGGAAGCATACATTTTGCATTCAAACAACATGGCCAGCCCATCAAAGTTGCACTCTCTGAAGTAGAGTTTGAATGCTTGGCAGTTTAATTCAAAAAAGGACCTCAGTGTCTGGCATCTTATCCTGCCAGGTGAGTTTCAGATTCTTCTTAAGGCAATTCAAATGGAAATGATTCAGTTTCCTGGCATGGCACTGGTAGACTGCCTAGGTTTCACAGGCATATAACAATGAGGTTAGTACAAGAGTTCTGTAGACCTTCAGTTTGGTAGTCTAATAACATCTTCTCTCCCACACTCTCCTTTGGAGCCTCCATAACACTGAGCTAGCTGTGGTAATGCGTGTGTCAACCTCATTATCAATGTGTATATCCCTGAAAAGTACACTACCAAGGTAAGTGAACTTATCCACAGCATTCAAAACTTCTCCATTTGCTGTAACCAATGGTTCCCACATATGGATGGTGTGGTGGTAACTGATGGAGCACTTGTATTTTCTTGGTTTTAATTGTTGGACTAAAATTAACACAAGTAGCAGAGAATCGATCCATACTTTCTTACATCTCAGTTTCAGAGGCTGCACTGAGTGCACAATCATCTGCAAACAGAAAATCATGCAATAACACTCCCTCTGCTTTGGTCTTGGCTTGTAGCCTTTTCAAGTTGAAGAATTTACCATCAGTGCAGTAGCTGACATTGATGCCATGTTCATCCTCAATTGAAAGCATTTGACAACATGACTGAAAATATCATGCTAAAAAGCATAGGAGTAAGCACACAACCTTGGTTCAGTTCATTGGTAACTGAGAAAGCATGAGAGCATTGTCCATTATTCAGAACCTGGGCAAGCATGCCATTGTGAAATTGATGTACAATGACGAACTTTTCCAGGCAACAAAATTTTGACATAATTTTCCATAAGCCCTCATAACTGACCATATCAAAGGCCTTGGTCAGGTCTACAAATGTTGTGTCCAGAACTCTTTTCTGCCCCGGCATTTCTCCTGGAGTTGTTGGGTAGCAACCACCATATTGACCAATCCTTGGCCCTTTCTGAAGTCACACTGGCTCTCAGGTAGATGACTGCCTTCCAGGTAAAAGATTAGCCTATCAAGGAGGACTCTAGGAAGAATATTGCCAGCAATGACTAATGGAGAGATTCCCCTCTGATTTTCACAGGACAATCTATTTTTTTTGTTTGTTTTTTGAGGCTTGAGGGATTTTTTTTTATAATTAAGATTTTTTATTTTTAGTTTACAGTGCTCAGTTCCACACAATTTTGAGTTCCAGATTTTCCTCTCCCCCCTCCCTCCCCAAGACAGCATGGAATCCAATATATCTTCTACATATAATTTCTCATTGAACTTATTTACACAATAATCAGGTTGTAAAGAAGAATTATGACCAATGGAATGAATCATGAGAAATAAGAAACAGAAACAGAAACAAACAAAAAAAAAACAATCGAAAGAGAAAAAAAAAACCAAAGGGAAAAAAGGGAGAGCAAACAATGTGCCTCAATCTGCATTGATACTTCACAGTTCTTTCTCTGGATGTAGATAGCTCTCTCCATCATGACTCCTTTGGAGGTGTCTTTGCACCTTGTATTGCTAAGAGCGAACTCTATCAGGGTTAGTCATCACAGAATCCTTATATCTGTGGTTGTATATAATGTTCTCCTGGTTCTTCTCTGCTCACTCAGCATTGTATCGTGTAGGTTTTTCCATGTTATTATGCAGTCCGTATCATCCCCATTTCTTATCACACAATAGTATTCCATTACCTTCATATACCACAACTTGTTCAGCCATTCCCCAATTGATGGGCATCCCCTTGATTTCCAATTCTTTGCTACTACAAAAAGAGCTGCTATAAATATTTTTGTACATATGGGTCCTTTTCCCACTTGTGTGATCTCTTTGGGATACAACCCTAGAAGTACTATTGCTGCGTCAAAGGGTATGAACATTTTTATAGCGCTTTGGTCATAGTTCCAGATTGCCCTCCAGGGTGGCTAGATCAGTTCACAACTTCACCAGCAATGTAACAGTGCTCCAATTTTCCCATATCCTCTCCAGCATTTTTCATTTTCCTGTTTTGTCATTTTAGCCAATCTGACAGGAGAGATGTGGTATCTAAGAGTTGTTTTGATTTGCATTTCTCTAATCAGTAGTGATTTAGAGCATTTTTTCATATGCCTATAGACATCTTTAATTTCTTCCTCTGAAAACTGTCTGGTTATATCCTTTGGCCATTTCTCAATTGGAGAATGACTTGTATTCCTATAAATTTGACTCAGTTCCCTGTATATTTTAGAGATGAGGCCTTTATCAGAGACACCGGCTATAAAGATTTTCTCCCAATTTTCTGCTTCCCTCCTAATCTATGTTGCGTTGGCTTTTATAAACAAAAACATTTCAATTTAACATAATCAAAATTATCCATTTTGCATTTTGCTATGCTCTCTATCTCTTGTTGTGTCATGAATTCTTTGCTTTTCCATAAATCTGATAGGTAAACTATTCCTTGCTTTCCCAAATTGCTTATAGTATCAGGCTTTATTCCTAAAATCATGAACCCATTTTGACTTTATTTTGATATATGGTGTAAGATATTGGTCTATGCCCAGTTTCTGCCCTACCATTTTCCAATTTTCCCAGCAGTTTTTGTGAAATAGTGAATTCTTAGCCCAGAAGCTGGCCTCTTTGGGTTTATCAGAGTAGATTGCTATAGTCGTTGAGTACTGCATCTTGTGTACCGATCCTATTCCACTGATTCACAGCTCTGTTTCTTAGCCAGTACCAGGTAGTTTTGATGACTGCTGCTTTATAGTACAGTTTAATATCTGATATGGCTAGGCTACCTTCCCTGGAATTTCTTTTCATTAATACCCTAGATATTCTAGACCTCTTGTTCTTCCAGATGAATTTTGTTATTACTTTATCCAGGTCTGTAAAATAATTTTTTGGTAGTTCGATTGGTATGGCACTGAATAGATAAATTTAGGTAAAATTGTCATTTTTATTATATTAGCTCAGCCTAACCACGAGCAACTGATATTTTTTCATTTATTTAGATCTGACTTTATTCGTGTGAAAAGTGTTTCATAATTATGTTCATATAAGCCCTGGGTTTGTCTTGGCAGATAGACTCCCAAATATTTTATATTGTCTACAGTAACACTGAATGGAATTTCTCTTTCTATCTCTTGCTGTTGGGCTTTGTTAGTAATGCATATGAATGCTGAGAATTTAGGTGGGTTTATTTTATATCCTGCAACTTTGTTAAAGTTGTTTATTATTTCAAGTAGTTTTTTACTTGATTCTCTAGGATTCTCTAAATAAATCATCATATCATCTGCAAAAAGTGATAATTCAGTTTCTTCTTTGCCTATTCTAATTCCTTCAATTTCTTTTTCTTCTCTTATTGCTACAGCTAACGTTTCTAGTACCAAATTGAATAGTAGGGGTGATAATGGACATCCTTGTTTCACCCCTGATTTTACTGGGAATGCATCTAGCTCATCCCCATTACAAATAATGCTTGTTGATGGTTTTAGGTAGATGCTATTTATAATTTTAAGGAAGGCTCCATCTATCCCTATGCTTCCTAGTGTTTTAAATACGAATGGGTGTTGTATTTTGTCAAAGGCTTTTTCTGCATCTATTAAGATGATCATATGGTTTCTGCTAGTTTTGTTGTTGACATGATCAATTATGCTGATACTTTTCCTAATTTGAACCAGCTTTGCATTCCTGGAATAAATCCTACCTGGTCATAGTGTATTATTCTCATGACAAGTTGCTGCAATCTTTTTGCTAATATTTTATTTAAAATTTTTGCATCAACATTCATTAGGGAAATTGATCTATAGTTTTCTTTCTCTGTTTTGACTCTTCCTGGCTTGGGTATTAGTACCATATTTATGTCTTAAAAAGAATTTAGTAGGACTCCTTTTTCACCTATTTCCCCAAAGTCTGTAAAGTATAGGAATTTATTGTTCTTTAAATGTTTGATAAAATTCGCAGGTAAACCATCTGGCCCTGGAGATTTTTTCCTAGGGAGTTCATTGATGGCTTGCTCAATTTCTTTTTCTGAGATGAGGTTATTTAGGAATTTTATGTCCTCTTCCGTTAACCTGGGTAATTTATATTTTTGTAGATATTCATCCATATCCCTAAGGTTGTCAAATTTACAGGCATACAATTGGGCAAAATAATTCCTAATTATTGTTTTAATTTCCTCTTCACTGGAGGTGAATTCAACCTTTTTCACTTTTGATACTGGTAATTTGATTTTCTTCTTTCTATTTTTTAATCAAATTGACCAAAGGTTTATCGATGTTATTGGTTTATTCATAAAACCAGCTCTTGGTTTTATTTATTAATTCAATAGGTTTCTTGATTTCAATTTTATTAATCTCTCCTTTGATTTTCAGTATTTCTATTTTGGTATTTAATTGGGGATTTTCTATTTGTTCTTTTTCTAGCTTTTTCAGTTGCATGTCCAATTCATTGATCTCCTTTTTCTCTATTTTATTCGTGCAAGCATTTAGAGATATAAAACTTCCCCTAAGAACTGCTTTTGCTGCATCCCATAAGTTTTGGTAAATCACCTCATTATTGCCATTCTCTTGAATGAAGTTATTAATTATTTCTATGATTCGTTCTTTGGCCCACTCATTCTTTAGAATTAGATTTAGTTTCCAATTAATTTTTAGCTTACTTTTCCCTCGTTCTTTATTACAAATAATTTTTATTGCATCATGATCTGAAAAGGTTGCTTTGACTACTTCTACCTTTCGGCACTGGATTGTGAGGTTTTTATGCCCTACTACATGGTCAATTTTTAAGTATGTGCCATGTACCACTGAGAAAAAAGTATATTCCTTTTTATCCCCATTCAGTTTTCTCCAGAGGTCTATCATATCTGCCTTTTCTAAAATTCTGTTCACCCCCTTAACTTCTCTCTTGTTTATTTTGAGGTTAAATTTACCAAGTTCAGAGAGGGGGAGGTTGAGGTCTCCCATTATTATGGTTTTGCTTTCTATTTCTTCCTGTAACTCCCTTAACCTCTCCTCTAAGAATTGGCATGCCATACCACTTGGGACATATATGTTAAACAATGATATTGCTTCATTGTTTATGGTGCCTTTTAGCTGGATGTAGTGTCCTTCCTTATCTCTTTTAATTAGATCTATCTTTGCTTTTGCTTTGTCTGACATTAGGATTGCTACACCTGCTTTTTTTACTTTACCTGAAGTACAATATATTCTACTCCAGCCTTTTACCTTTACCCTGTGTGTATTCCCTTGTTTCAAATGTGTTTATTATAAACAGCATATTGTAGGATTAGGGTTTTTATTCCATTCTGCTATCTGTTTTGGTTTTATGGGAGAATTCATCCCATTCACATTCACAGTTATGATTACTATCTGTGCCTTTTTCTCCATCCTATTTCCCCCCATTTAGTTTTTTTTTTCCATTTTTTCTTTTACCTCCCTAATTTGGTTTTTAAAGTCCTCCTTGAGTTCTTCAGGAATGCTTTTTAGTGTGAAGATCAGTTCACTTTCCCTTTTGAAGTTTCAGATGTGGGTGCAGTGTCCATGCTGTCCTCTTCTGAATTGGTATTTTGGTCTTCCCTGTCTCCATAATATGAGTCAATCATCTTTGAAAGCTTCTTACAATTCTTTTTCATGGTTTTTTTTCCCTCCTGGTTTCTGAAGTAGATCTCTGTTTCTGAGGCTCAGGGGGCTCTGTCCCAAGTTTCTTGTGTTGTGATCTGGCTTTATGTGCTATGGCCTCTGATTTCTTGAGGTGTGGGGGAGGGGTGATCTGCCTGCTGGGAGTCTCATCTTCCCCAGGACTGCTCTACAGCAGGGATGGTCTCAGCTCTTGTATGTGTTGGTGTCTGCCACTTCACCTGGCTGTGCAAAGCCAAGTCTGGCGTCCTGGTGTTCACATTAGTTAGCTCCACCCCCTGGGACTCAATTACTCTCATTGTTCTGCTAAGGTGAAGGCTGCTGGGACACCTCTCTTCCTGCACTAGTCTCCTTCTGCCACCACAGGAAGGGCCCTCTCCACCACTTCTCTAGCTACTGAAGCCCCCCTTCTGACTCTTCTGTTTCTCCTGAGGTTTTGTTTTCTGGGTTTATTCAAGGGAGAGATATGAGCCATTTTACCTACACATCCTGGCTACTGGGAGTCCAAGAAGGCGAGTTTCATATTTTTAGACTGTGGGTTGGAGGCTTCTGGGCTAGCTGCTCCTGCACCTGCAGGCTCTGCACTCAGACAGACTCCCATCCTGGGGCTTGACTGGGGCCATAGCCAGGACTTCTGCTCTGGGCCTGCTCCTGCACTGGCGGTGTTTTGCTCACCCAGCACTCTCCCAGACCAGCGTGCTGACTGGATGCCTCTGCTGTTCCAGGTTGGTTTGGTCTGGTGCCAATCCATGTGCCCAGTGCTCCTATCTCTCTCAATCTACTAGTGGCTTCTAACTCTCTCAGATCTGCTCAGATTCACTTTTTTAGATTTATCTGACAGAATTTGTGAGAGAGCTCTGGTAGTTGCTTCCTTTCACAGCACCATCTTTCAGGACAATCTATTTACTTTACCTTTATAGAGATGGACAATGGAGGCATCCTTGAACTCCTGGGGAATAACCTCCTCTTGCCATATAACCTGGAAAATTTCAGTCAGCTTTTGTATGAGCAACGGACCCCTACCTTGTAAATCTCAACTGGAATAGAATCAGCACCAGGTGCTTTGCCACACAAAAAGAGCCTAATGACATTCAAAACCTCTTCTTCAGTTGGAACTTTAGCTAGGGAGGGATCGACTACAACCTTGGTGATGGTCTGTCCAGAACACTATGGAAGTATTCAGCCCATCTCTTTAGGATCATGTCCTTATCACTAATCAATGCAGCTCCATCAGCACATTGGTAGTTGAGATGTACCATAGGCCTTTGGCCCAGAAGCAGCCTTCAGGGTATTATAAAAGCACTTTGGTTTGTTACTATCAGCGTAAAATTGAATTTCATTTGCCATCTTACTGAGCCATGAATCCTCCATCTCTCTAAGTTTCGCTTGTAATTTAGTTTTGATAGAACTAAATGCTGCCTCCTTAGAGGTGGATGAACTATCCTCCTGGCAAACCCTGTGGAGTCCTGATTTTTCATTTAGCAGCTTCTGAATTTCCCCATCATTTTCATCAGACCAGTCGTGATGTTTGCAAGTGTTCTGACCCATATGAGCAAAGGCAGTGCTATACACCAAATCTCTGAAAGCTGCCCACTCCTTTTCTGCTCCACTGTTGCAAACTGTGTGTTGGCTCAACTTTCCCTCCAATTTTCCTCAACTTTCCCTCCAATAAACTATTCCCACTCAAAGAAGAGCTCTAATCTGTTCACATTAAGTCTTCTGGTAGTCATTGTGCCTTGGGGACGCCACTTTTTTTGAATGAGAATATTTAACTTGGAGAGGATAAGTCTATGATCAGTCCAACACTCTGTGCCACACATTGCCTATGTCACTCTCACATCCTGTCTCTTCTTAAAATCACATAGTCTATTAAACACCAATGTTTGCTGCAAGGGTACATCCGCAAAGTTTTATTGTGTTTAGGTGGTGATGAGAAGGTCATGAGATACACAAGTCTTCAGTAGTAGGTGACCATTGCTCTTGCTGTTTCCAATTCCATTCCTCCCTAAGACTCCCTGCCAAGTTTGGTAGTCTGAGCCTACTCTAGTGTTAAAGTCACCCAGAATTATAAACTTGTCCTCTTTTGGCACATTGATGATGAGAGTCTCCAGGTCTTCATAAAATTTTTCTTTGACCTCATCAGGGTTTGTCATGGTGGGAGCATAGGCACTGATGACAGTGGCATGACATTTTCCTGCAAGTGCAATCACATTGTCATGAGCCTGTTGTTCGCGTCTTTTGGTAGGCATACAAGCTTGTTGGGTAGATTACTTTTGATGGCAAAACCTATACCAGCTTCATAGTGCTCCCCTTCACTGTGGCCACTCCACAAAACGTGTATCCAGCTCCATCTTAAGTAAGCTGGCCTTCATTTGCCAGCCTTGTTTCACTCAGAGCTACTTTGGGACGCAATACCTGCTATTCTCTTGCAACAAGAGCTATTCGTCTTTCAGGTCTACTGAATTTTGTGTTGTCTGTTAAGTATGCATACATTCCATGTGCCTGTGTTTAGTGGAATCATCTTTGCAGATGTTTTTGTACGTTTTTTGTATGCATTTTGACCTCAGAGAGGGATCCATCTCCACCTGCTGCAGTAATCAGTCCTGGGTTGGGTAAGCAGACAATTTTTAGGGCACCTTTTCTAACCCCTTCCTGACACCAGGAGGTGAGCAGTGTGATCCTTAAAAGGCTTCTCAGACACCCAGGTGGCTTCTCAATCACACTGCTGCTAAGATGACCCTACGGCCTGGGCCACTTGTGTACAGGATTGTGACTATAGCTCCCAGTGTATCTGTACCTGCTGCTAAATCACTTAATCAATCTCACCACAGGATTTTGAGAGAGGTAAAATGGTATGGGTGATGTCTTTTGATTCATGTGTAAATCAGATTTATGTAAGGCAGAGTTGCACAAAGTTATTGGCCTCACTCTCTCCTGCAGAGTTATCATAGTCCAATGGCAGGACAGAATCAAGATTAGTGGTGATGGCTCAAGATGCAATGGATGCCTTTGGTGTCTTCAATGTCTAACTAAGCTCTAAGTGCTCCACAGTGCCTGCTTCAGCTGCCTTCAGGGCCACTGGAACAGATTGTTCTCATCCACCCATTCTACCAGGAGAAGTCTTCACATGTTTGGGGTATACACCCCCTAACTCACCAACAGATTTGAGAACCCTTGGTCACCCTTAACCTGGTTTAACCTGTCTGCCAAAATGATGTACATGCTACAGCGTTAGGTGGAAAAGGTGGACACTAAAGGTGGAAAGCAGCCCTGAAAAGTATTCAACAGCCTTCACACTAGAGGTACTAACCTTCCCTAAACACACCCTACATCCCATTTCTTTATATAAGCAACTAATCAAAACTGGGTAATCAAAAACAAGGTTCCAAATCTAAAAACTAATCTGAAATAGCCAAGGAATGTTATGCTCTGTGATTTAGTTTCACTTAACTTTTAAATATGGAGGAAGCTCTGCACTGAACCTGGAGAAGAAATAATCATATTCCAAGGTAGCTTTGAAACAATTCAAAAATGTTTTCCTCAGTGTTTATTTCAGGGGGTTGAGGAGGAGGATAGGTCTGACTCAATCCTTTGAATTGGAATCAAATGCAAAGAAGATAATGAATGTAAAGCATTATGTAAATGTTCTATAGTATTTAGTAGTACCCAACGACTTGAAAACATTGATGCTTCCCAAACTGCCTAACTTACAACTGGCAAAGAATTTAAATACCAGGTGAATCTAGTAATAATTCAATTCAATGAATATTTATTTACTACAGGCCAAGAATAGTTTTAGGTGTTGAAGATACCCAGGCAAGTTACTCACATTCTAAGGAAGCTAGGAAAAGAGAACACAAAATACCAACAAATTATTTCAAGAGATGTTATCTGAGCTGTGTTTTGAAGGAAAATAGAAATTCCTTAAGACGCAAGTAAAGAGAGAGTCCATTCTGGATGTGAGACTCCTTCTACAAAGGCACAGAGGCCAGAGATATAATGTCATGTACAGGAAACAGCAAACAGATATGTTTGATTGGCTCAGAGTGGTTGAAAAAAAGATAAAATAAAACTAGGAAAAGAAAAAGATAAAATAAAACTAGTAGAAAAGATAAAGTAAAACTAGAAAAAAAGATAAAATAAAACTAGAAAAAAGGAAAAAAGTTCTGAATTATGGATGGAGTTAGGTATCAAGCTGAAGATTCTGTATTTAATCAATACAGATTGTGTTTGTCCTTCATTCTCAAAGAGAACCATGACATCAAGGAGATGATGACGTGACTTTCAGTTGATGTGGATTTAAGTGAGGCAGAGCTGTGCAAAGTCACCAGCCTCACTTTCTCCTCCTGAGCCATCTGGGTCCAGTGGCCAGATATTCATCAGGATGACTAGAGATGGCCCAAGATGCAATTGGAGACCCTGGCCCTTTTAGGCTAAGTGACAATAGGAAGCCAATGAATATTTTTAAGGAGGGGAGTAATACATGTTTTAGGAATATCTATTTGGCTGCTGTATCAAGAGTATTCAAGACCTTTTAATTACTCCGAGTTCCCTTCCATGCTTTCCAGACTTCTTAATTGATTTTTTTTGGTCAAATGCTAAGAGTGAATATTCAATCTTTTTTTTCTTCACTTTTTAATTCCTATTACATGGATTTCATTGTCTGTGTCCTCTGCAGAGCAATCAAGGGTTACTGGTGTCATTATCTGAAGATCTTCTAATATCCTCCTTAATTCAAACTGTTCATTTATTCATTTTTATTTTCCCTACTCCAGTTTCTTTTGGCTACTTCTGAGTTTCCTCTTCCTTTTGTTTCTGTAATTGGAAGCAAAGTAAGCAACCCAAGAAAAGATCTTGTGAGCATAACACCCATACTGCCAACAACCCATAGTTGCTTTTAGTTTGTAATGGCTGACTTGTGACATTTTTCCTAAGAGTCTCTCGGTATTTCAGTTGTAAACTGAGTCTAGGGGATTGAAAATGATTAACTTAAAGTACAGGAAGTGGGGTCCCAATGAACTAGTGTTAAATCAATCTTGGCTGGCAAATGCAGAGAATCAAAGAAGGGCTTCCAGGTGCCATTGATTCCAATGCCTCTTTAGAATCTAGACCTTCCTTGAAGACTTCTAAAACAAGAATCCGTTGCCCCCAAGGCATCCCATTTCTGTTTTGGATACCTCGAAGAATCACCTTAATCGCTGATTCCTCCAATTGCAGAGGGTAAAACTCTATTCACCTGCTATCTTTCCCATGTTCTTGGTTAGCCCTCCCCCTCCACATTCTGTTTCTTCCTATTCCGCTATTCCTGAACCCCAGTTTTCTCATTATCAAATGCCTCTCCATCCTAGATCTCTCCTCATTCTCTCTTCTTGAGTACAGGAAGCCTCAGTAGATAGAGTGCTAAACCTGGAGTTAGGAAGACTTTATTTCAACTCCAGCCTCAGATACTAGCTGGGTGACCATGGGCAAATCATTTAACTTCTGTCTACCTCAGTTTCCTCATCTGTAAAATGAAGATAATAATAGCACCTAGACACACCTCCCCCCAACAGAGCCTTTGTGAGAATCAAATGAAATATTTGTAAAGTGCTTCACAAACAGCATTACTATTATAGTACTGATGGAAACCTAATTCTCTCTGGAAGAGACATCACTTGTCCCCCTTTTCAGCAATCTTCCCTAAATTTTCTCTCCTTCTGCATTTTTCTAATTCTGGTGAGGCAGGTAATAAGCATTTATTAAATGCTTCTTTTATGCCAAGCATTGGGGAAGCAAAAATATGACTAAACATCAGTCTTGCCTTCAAGGAACTCACAGTCTAATGGGCGTGGTGGTGGGGGTTGACATATAAATATCTATGTAGAGAGTAGATGTAAGGAAATCTCAGAGGGCAGGGGGACAGAAGGAAGAACTGGGAAAGTCCCCCCTGTGGAAGGCTGGATTTGATCTGAGTCTTGAAGGAAGCCAGTATGGGGGGAGGGAAGGACAGCTAGTATGTGTTGTGTTTGGGGAAGAACAAACAGGCAGCAATGCTGGAGCGTAGAATAAGAAAAGAGGGGTAACATGTAAAACTGGAAAGGTAGGAAGGAGCCAGGTAATGAAAGGTTTCAAATTCCAGAGGACTTCATATTTGATCCTGCAGATAATAGAAAGTCACTGGAGTTTATTGAAGGTGGTGAGGGAGGAAAGGGCATGCTCTTAACTTATCTGTAAAATGATCAATTTTTAATCAATCAATCAACATTTATTAAGTACCTACTATGTGCCA
This sequence comes from Trichosurus vulpecula, assembly GCF_011100635.1. NCBI lineage: Eukaryota > Metazoa > Chordata > Mammalia > Diprotodontia > Phalangeridae > Trichosurus > Trichosurus vulpecula. Next base: position 67,050,055 of record NC_050581.1, read on the forward strand.
GGCACATAGTGCTGAGTGGAGGATGGATTGGAGTGAGGAGAGACAGGAAGCAAGGAGATTAGCCAGGAGAATATTGCAACAGTCCAGACCTAAAATAATGAGGACACGCATCCAGGGTAGTGGCTGGAGAAGCCGTATTGGAGAGATATTTTCAAGGTGGAAATGCCGATATTTAACCACAAGATGTATGTATGGGGTGAGTGCGAGTTAGGAATTAAGAATGACATTGAGGCTGCCCTCAAGAATGTTAGAAAAGCTTTGGAGATAGGAGGAATTGGGGTAGGAGTGAGGGGGGAACATAATGAATTCTGTTTTGGACATGTTGAGTTTGAGCCATAGAGGCAGCTAGATGGCTCAGCTGGGCCTGGGGTCAGCAAGACCTCAGTTCAACTCCAACCTCAGACACTTACTAGCTGTGGGACTCTGAGCGAGTCACTTAAACTCCATTTTCCTTAATCCACTGGAGAAGGAAATGGCCAGTGTCTTTGCCAAAAAAACATGAACAGTATACTATGGCCCATAGGGTCACAAAGAGTGAGACATAACCGAACAACTGAACAGTAACAAAAAAATGGGACTGTGAAATATCCAATAAACAGTTGGTGATAAGCAACTGAATCTTAGAAGAGAGAATATAGCTGGATATATGGTTCTGAGATGTATCTTATACAGCTAGTAGGCCTAGTGAACACAATCATTACTTTATACAAAGTTATGCCAATTCAACAAATGACATTCTATGATGGTTTTCATCTTCAGGGAGTGGCTCATAAAGACTCAGGGGACATTCACACATCTCCAATTGCTGTATACTTGAGGGCAGTTTATTTCTGAATTCCACAGGGTCAGCTGGGGACCCCTCCCTGTCCATTGATAGGATTCAAGATAATGGTCCAACCATTTTTACTGTTCTTCACACATGACTCCTTCTCTCACCCTTGTGCCACTGTGTTGACTATCCTCCATGCCTGGAATGTTCTCTTTTTCATCTCATCTCTTAGAATACCTGGCTTTTTTTCAAGACTTGACTCAAATTCTACATTTTCCAGTTTCCCTAGCTGCTAGTACTATCTTCCCCTCCCCACAAAGCTCCTTGCATCTACTCGAAATTTTGTCATATATATGTATATATTATACAAATATTATATATCCACATATTTTTGCATATGTATATATGTATACATGTTGTCTCTCTCATTAGAACATAAGCTCCCTGAGGGCAGGGACTATTTTTCCTGCTTTGTCTTTATATTCCTAGAGCTTAGGCGCAGTGCCTTGCACATAATAAGCACTCAATAAATGCTTGCTGGTTTGTTTATTGTTGTATGATAAGGACATTAAAGTTTTGGAAAACACAGCATCGTTTGATTTAGTAAACATTTATTAAATACCTACTACATGCAAAGCACTGTTGTTTCTACCTCCACAAACATCTCCTGTCCCTTCTCTCCAAACATGATAACCTCTCATTACCTCACTCACTTGGAGTGCTGCAATAGCTTCCCAATTGTGCTTCCTATTTTCAGTCTCTTTCCCTCCCTATTGAACACAAAGAAAAAACAAAACAGTTCCTCCCATCAAGGGGCTTACAAGTGTTAAATGAAACTCCTGAGGGGGATTTAGTATTTGCTTGACCCTGTTATTTATGGATTTCAAAATCACAAACAGTTTTATCAAGAATGAATTGCGGTGTTCTGTGTTCCCTTCATGACCAGGAAAAACAAGGCACAGATAGGTGGGCATTACTCACAGGGAGTTTATCAGAACAACAGGGGTAGGACCACTTAATTCAAGAGTCTATCTACTACAGTATTCTATGATTTATATTCTCGTTTCTTATTTTTGGCAATAGCCTCTTGTTGCTGGGAAGGTCATGGCCAACGTTGGGGGGAAGTGGGGAAAGGAGCTTATTCTTTTATAATAAAAGTATCTCCAGTTTCTGCTTGGCCCCCACCACTACCTGGGTCCTTCTTGGCCCAAGTCAGGCTTTCCCCATCGTTTTGGCATCCACAAAGGTAACATTCCGCAGAGGGCAATGAGGGCACTCTTTTCCTCTCCATTATTCACTAATGTTTAATGGCATTTAAGGCTTTGAAGCTGCTTTTTTGAAATCAGATCTAAAAATACCACTTCACAAGGCAATAAACTGATCTCCAGAGAAAACAACTGGGGTGAAGTCTTGAGTTACCATTCACTGCAAAGGATTAGCATTACAGGGCAGGCCATTTTCCTAGCATCGCAACCATCCTAGGTGTTGCCCTCATCCAGGATAGGATGGCAACCAATCAAGTAAGCCATCATTTACCATTTTGGTTGTTTTTTTGTCAAAGCTATCTGTCAGATTTGGTACAGGAAGCGCAAAGCTTAAAATTACCCAAGTGAATAAGAGAGTCCCCAAGTTACTTACAGTCAAATTAATCAGTAGAGCAGTGAGAGGAATAAGGGAAGACCATGTCAAACTAATGTTTTACATCATTTCCTACTGCAAGGTCTGTAAAAAAATGTGGGGTAGGGTGGGAGTTCATTTTCCAGCTGAGGAGCGGCAGAACTGATGCTGACTTTATGAAATCAATTAGAAAGCAGGAAGCTAAAACAAGCTTGGAATACTGACAAACTCCAAGGAAACGGAGAAACCAGATCTCGCGTCATTTAATAGTACTTAAAATTTCTTTAAATAGGCCTTTCATCTGAAATTGGTTTATAAACAATGTCTCAGGCATGCCTCAGCCGCTGTAATGCAACTCTCCAGAGGTGCCCAGCAGCCAGAAGCCCTGCTCTTTTAAAACCGAAGGACCTAATGATATTAATAATACCACCACCAACACAAAGCCTAACGTTTACACAATGCTTTAAGGTTTGCAAAGTGCATTATGTATATTTTCTCACATGTTCTTCACAGCAACCCAGTCTGAGAGAGTTCAAGTCACTTGCCCAAGTGTTACACGGCTAGTGTCTGAGGCAGAATTTGAACTCCTATCTTCCTGACTCCAAGTCCAGTATTCTATTAACTATCCCATCTAGCTGCCTCCTCACAGCAAATTGCTCATCTTATCTCTAAGGGACCTCCAGTTCTCAGAAAGAGGGGGCTCTGTCTCTTCAAGTGTCTTCTTGTTTGTTGTCAGACACTTGCCATGAGCCATACTGAAAGGTAATCAGCAGGGCTTTTGCTATGAATCCTGAGCATTGGCCTTGTCTAGACATTGGTGTGACCTTGGATAAGTCACATAAGCTATTTGGATCTCAGTTTCCTTATCTTTAAAATGAGAAAGAATGTTAAGCTATGTGACCTCTGAGCGTCTTTCCAGTCCTAAATCTATGATGCTGGGGTTGATCTTATGGCTCAAAGAACTGAACATTCATGCATGACAGCTCTTGGTTGTCCTGTCTATAGAAAAAACTAACCTCTTTTTTTCTTTTCTCAATATTTCTCCTAATATCCACACTCCTCTCTCCAACTCCCAACACCATGGACACCATCCTTCAAAAACTTTATTTTCTGACTGCAGAACAGATACCTTGGTAAAAACCTTACTCAACTCAAATGCTTACTCTATTTTAGACAGCCTTCCCCAGTAAACAAATTTTTACTATTCCCATCAATCTCAAATTGTTTACTTCTCCATGTTGTCCTCCACATTCATAGGTCCCTTGAAGGCAGAGACCATCTTGCTTGTTTTTCTATTTTGTCTTTCCATCCCCAGTGCATAGTGAATATCACTTTTCATTTTTTGAAGGGGGAAGAGTAGTTGCATCCATGATTTAATTGACATAGCTTCCCTTGGTAGAAATTACTGCCTCTTCTGATACAGATTTGCAATTTGTCTTTAATGAATTGTAAGAGCTCTTAAGCTGGAGTTTTCTTAAATATTTTGCTAGTCATATTTCACATGTCATTGGTTTCCTTTGTAATCCTATGTGTTTTATTTTATGCATTAAAATACAATTCAAAGACGTATCATCAGGCATCTTGGCACATGCCTGTGGTCCTTGCAACTAGAGGAGGCTGAGGCCTCCATGAGGCTGAAGTAGACCACCTGAGCTCAGGAGTTCTGAATTTTAGGAGGGGCAAAGCCTATCCAAGTATCTGCATTGTCAGGCAACAAAACTTTGAGTACCTGAACACAGGGTACCCCCAGGCTGCTTAAGTAGGAGTAAACAGACACAGGTCAGAAATAAAACAGTCAAAGCTTCTATGCTAAACAGAAGTGGAATTGGGGCATGCATGGCTGCCACACTGTCTTGCCTGAGCAAGAGAGCATCTAAACAAATGAGTGATTGAACGAATATGAATGAATGAATGATATCCATAAGTTTTACCAGACTGTCAAAGGGATCCATGACACAAAAAAGATTTGGAACCCCTAATTTAGAGTCTTAAAGAGTTGTGTGCGGCTCTGAGACTTATTTCTTGTCACATAACTAGTAGATGTCAAAAGCAGGACTTGAACCCAGGTCTTCTGGACTCCAAGACTGGCCTGTTATCCACCACTGTCATGCCTTGGGGAGATAAAAATAACAAGCCCTTAATAAATGCTTATTTAATTTAATTTAGTCCTACATGCCAAACATGACTGACTGAATTGAGTGGATGGATGGATTCCTGTTAGTCGAGCCAAGACTAAACTATGACTTGCATCCAAGGCTCAGCCTCTGAGTTTCTGAAAGGCGAAAAGTCTGGACCATTCCTGTTAGGGATTTGAAGCTGTGGGCCTCAGTGGTCTTGGCACATGGTTCAGTGAGGCTGCCATCTGGGTCAGTGACAGTGGAGTGTTTAAGCTACCAGGTGGCAAAACGGGCCTAACTAGAGGTGGAGATGATGTCAGTGCTTAGTAAAGCCCAATTCCTGGCTCTTCCTTACAGAGGAGTCACTTTTCTAGAAAATGCGACCATATTTAGATTGGCACCCAGTTCCCACTTGCAAAATTGGTATGCTCTATGTTACTTTACATCAATACTTCAGAACCTATTACACCATGCTTGCATTTACTTGTAATATATGTCAAGGTATTTTATTTTCTATAAGGCACTGAAAGTGCTTTGGTTTCCTTTTTTAAAGAGCTATGGTCTTTAAATAAGTTTCCATTGTATCATGCTCTTGCTTTGGTAGGGGACTGAGAAACTCTATTCTATAAAGAGATTTTTGCTGTTCAACGGGCTTTATATCCCCGAGGTGTGAGGGAGTGAAGTGGGTCCTATATTGCACTTTCAACACCACAAGAGGAGGCCTCTTCACTATCATAAAGGACTCAGCTTTCAGCATGGTGGGAGTCTTATTACCAGTGTCTGCCTTCAGAGAAGTCCAAAAGATGAAAAAGAAAAGGCAATCATGCAGAAGTTTGCCTGTTCGACAAACACCTGAACTTCAGCAACACCCTGAGTTATTAGGTGTGAGTGCTGTTGAGAGAGGAAAAACTGGCTCAGCTTTGTAGGTTCAGGTGATCCTAAAGAGTTGGGATCCCAATTAGGGAGCTACAGATAGTCTGCTGAACACGCTATTGTAAGTGGCCATAAATGGAATAAGGAAGAAATAAGAAAGAATGGTTTGCGTGGAAACAGCCCTAATTTTCTAATGATTATTCAGTCAAGCAATCAATAAATAATCAAATAATAATAATTAATAATTAAGTGCCTACTTTGTGCCAAGCACTGTACTGATTGATGGGGCTACAAAGACAAATATGAAATTGTCCTTGCCTTCAAAGGGGTTGCAATCTAATGGGAGGGATGGGGAGGAAACAAGCATTATTAAGCAGCTACTTAAGTGACAGGCATTGTGCTAAATGAATTACAAATTTTTCATTTGATCTTCAAAACAACCCTTTGAAGTACGTGCTATAATTCTCACCATTTTATAGTTGAGGAAAATGAAGCATACAGAGATGAAGTGCTTTGGGTCCCATGTACACATATAAATAGATTCTAGAGAGATAGATAGATATAGGTAAAGATGTAGAGATAGGTAGGTAGATAGATACATGGATGGATGATAGAGAGATAGAGAGACAGATGAAGCTTTAGATATAGATATAGAAAAATAAATACAGATAATTTTAGGAAAGAGGCATCAGTTGCCGGGTAAATGGGAAAGACCTCATTGTGGAAATTTTGAAGGATGCTAGGGATTCTGAGAGAGGTTCTTAACCTTTTTTATATGTCATGGAAACCTTTGGCAAAGCCTATGCACCTCTTCTTGGAGTATTTTAAATACATAAACTACATAGGATTAATTTTAAAGTATATTGAAATAAAGTTATCAAAACATTAAAAAAAATTCAAAGATTTTAAGGTAAGAATCCTCATTAATAGGCCAAACATCTTCAGTAGATAACAACATGGCACTTCACCATGGCCCACTCTTTCTTCTTTTTTTTCTATTTCCTCCAATGGCTTTTTTCCTATTTGCATCTTCTTTCTCACTTTTACTCCTCGTTTTCTCCTCATCTTTTCTGCCTACGAGTTATTCCTTCCAAGGTTACCACAGTATCAATAGACTAAGGAAGTCACTGATTATCACCTTAAGCATAAGTTATTAAATATTCACTGACCAATAATTAGGCTTCCTTTCACAAAGAGAGCTACTGCTTCCTATTGATAGGATCTAAGAGCTAGAGCTGGAAGGAATTTCAGGGACCATCTAGTCCAAACTCCTTGCTTTACCGAAGTCTAAGTGACTTGCCCCAGGTCACACAGAGAGTAAGTGGCAGGGATAGGATACCTGTCATGAATTGTAAGAAGCCACTGAGCCCAACCCCCTCAGTTTACAGATGAAGAAACTGAGGCTCTGAGAGGTTAAGTGAATTGTTCAGAGTAAGTATCTGAGGCAAGATTTATTCTTGATGCTAGTCCAGTTGGCTATCCACTATGCTACCTAGGTGCCTCTGCCTCTGCAATCATTATCGCCACCTGGTTTTTCTTCCCTTTGGTTGTAACCTTTCCTGCTCTCTTTGACTTTATGTGTGTGTGTGTGTGTATACACACACACATATCCACATATATGTGTGTATGTGTGTTGTATGTATATGTATATATACACACATATATACATATACATACATACATACATATGTATGTGTGTATATACCTTGCAGTAGAATTTTGGGGTAACAGAAATGGACCTTTTAGTCACTATTTAGCATAATTCCACATGGCTTTTCAATGAACTGATTCCCAGCTCCACAACGGTGTATTAGTGTGCCCATATTTCCATAGTAACATCAAAACTATTTTTAACTTGTGTTACTTTTGCCAATTTTCTGGGTATGAGATGAAACTTTAGCATTATTTTAATTTATGCTTCCTTTATTATTATGATTTACTATTATTATTATTATTAGCAACCCTTCATATGGTTGTTAATAGATGGAAATTCTTCTTTTAAACACTGCTCCTGTATCTCCTCTGACCACTTATCTGTTCCAGAATTACTGAGAGTAGGATTGAGATTAGGTATTGCTTTGGGATTTAGGAAGGCCTAGATTCGTGTCCTACCTCTGATAAGACTAGTTTCATTGCATTCAGGTTGCTGATCTGAATCTGAATCAGGTATGGGAATACCCACCTCTCCACATTGTTGATATGTTGTGACTTTCTTGAATGCCATGGGCACATGGCATTTTTCATATTCCAGGTACAATTTTTTAAAAGAAAGTTCCCCTGTTTAGGGTTCTCTGGAAAGAACAATCCATTTTATCAGCTTGGTTCCTTAAGGCATCCTGCAGTACATAGGAGGGTGTTTCCAAAGAAAGGTCAAATACAACCCTCTAAAAGGCTAAATGAGCCAAAGAGCCCTGCAGAGCATGACAGGGTTATCCCACATCCACTTTGACCAGGGATAGCCCTTCTTTCATCGTCCCTGACAGTGCTGCCCCCAACATTGCTCAATTCTCAACCCTCCGCATATGGAAAGAGAACGTCAGGTCCAAGTGGCACCAGATGCCATCTTGGTCCCACCTCTAGTCAGACAACTATTCTTGCTGAGCCAATTCAAAGAAAACAAGGGAAAGGCAGTTATACAGGGTAGTGGATGTGGAGGACCTTTAGAAGGGACACATTAACAAAATGTTCCCATGTGGTATTTAAAAACTCACTGGCCATGAGCAAAAAAGTGAACGGATTACTAGTTGTCCATCTGGTGGAAGGAAGAATTTAAGATCATGCTTTGGGAATTTTGTTCTAAAGGGAAAAAAAAACATACCACATGGACCAAATCTGGGTAGCAGGACTAAACAATCAAATCCTGCCTCATAAACTGTTTTTAGCAGAACTGCTTAGGAGGTGCTTTTAATAAAGCACATGTCTGTCATTTGAAGTCCATAAAAAGTCTCCATATGAAGCACCGCCTCCTATGATGTATAACCAGCATTACTCTCTTTCAGTGACTTTTTTTTCTAGCCCTAACTGAGAAAATGAGAAGCCAAGCATATTTTTACCCTGAGAGCTGCTTCCACGCCCCATATTACACCTGCAGAGAGACTAAACATTTTAGACTCACAGTTAATTACCCCTTCCAAAAGGACGTGTAAAAAAAAAGGCACAGGAAAGCCCTGTGGAACCCATGGGATATCAATCAAAATGTGAAGAGAATTAATCCCTCAGGATAAATGACTTGGCAGGGAACAGGCCGACTTTTCTTAAAGGCCCTGTTGCATTCCCCCACAGTAAGAAAGGGTCTGTTAACATCAAACGTAGAGCCCACATGGATTAAATTAGGTCACTCTTCATGTTACAGTTTTGGGTTTCATAAAGTGCAGCTTGTGGTTGGATTGTATGTTTCAGATCTGAAGAGCTGGTTGATGACTTCCCAAACTCTTCAATATTGTACCACCAGTGATATTTACCGGAGCTCGACCACAGCCCTCTTCAATCTGGCATTAATAATGCATCCCCCAGTTTCTGAGCCCTCTCTGCGTTTCACTTCCCAATAAACAAATATTTGCGGTGTGTCTGTGGGCAGCTCCGTTGCTGGCATGCCTGGCCCTGGACCACATTCCACGAAGAAAGGGGACACAGCTGTGGCCCCTGGGTTAAATGCTGACAGTAATGGGGTTTCATTGGAACCACCAGGCCTTAAAAGGCTCAGCCTGAACAAGCAGAATGAGGCTCAAACTGGGACCAGATCCCAAAGGGGAAATAAATCTTCCAAAGGTGGCTTGCCTTTGTATTTTTCTCTCACTTCCTCATTCTATCAGAAGGCTGCAGAAAGAGGCTTGAGTGACTGTTGATAGACAGAAGGTGGGTAGGACAATAAGACGGACAGCCAGCTTCCCCTCCATACATCCCTAGACACCAGGTGTTTTTGTCTCCCATAATGCTTTTCAGCACAAATCTAGGCACTTGATGGTATAAGCTCAACAAAGGCCCAGAAAGCCAGGACGGAGAAGTTTTCGTTATTTATCTTACTGCTGCCAGCATTAAGCACTACTGAAAACAAAGACATCAGCAAGTCCATACCGTCTGTCTTGTTTCACTTAATTCATTTTGTTTGCAGACATAACAAGCATGTTATTTATTTAGTTGTAAGTACATACCAAAGTAAGGATGCATTCACTTTAATCCTCTAATTTAACAAGATCACATACTTCAGGAAGCCAAAGGCATTACACCAAGATTAGAATAAAGAGTTCTGTTTCCTCTTAGATTAAAATAGATATCCTGAATATTTGATTTGTGGTATGTTATTATGTTTGATATTTGGGCTCTCTCTTGCTGAGGTCTAAATTAGTGTGTTTATTAAATTCCCGGTAAGTGGCATTTTACCCACTGTGTGTACATCTAAAAGCATCTTTCAAGATAAAGTCTGTCATAAAATGGGAAACCTGGTTTACTACCTACGTTTCTTCAAACTGAGTGATTCAGTTGAGAGACCTAACTTCTGACGGAGCTAAAAGCCACGAGAAACCTTTATGTCCCTCGAAAGGGCCGGTGCTCTATGACTTTCTCCATCCCTCATTCCCTCACAGCTTAGAGGGACTAAGGCAGTTTCAGCTGCCCTGCCCTACCTCCCCAAGTTAGATTTCCTCTATGGTCTCTCTTTGCCTCTCAGAGCTAACCAATTGGGGGAATTATTCAAGGAATCCTTCAATTACACAATAAGGTTTAGGCAGAGGAAATTTTTTTTTGATGGAGAGCAGATGGTTACAAGCTTATGGATTCATCATCATTGTACACTATTCCTGGTGTAGAAGTCTTTCTTTATCCCTCCAGTCCATGTTTCCTCTCTTCCTTTAAGGCAGGGACCACCCTGCTTTTTGTATTTGTATTTTGTATTGTGTAAAGCAGCCCTGGTACTTAGCACAGCATTTGACACAAAATAAGGCAGGTAGGTGGTGAAGTAGATAGAGCCCTGGGCCTGGAGTCAGGATAACCGGAATTCAAATCTAGTCTCAGATACTGACTAGCTAATCACCCTGGGCAAGTCACCTGACCTGTTTGCCTCAGTTTCTTCATCCACAAAATGGAGATCATATTAGCCCCTACCTCCCAGGGTTGTGGAAAGGATGAAATACGATAATAATTATAAAGCATTAGATTGTAAGCTACTTGAGGGTAGGAGGGGCTGTCTTTTTTACCTCTTCTTGTATCCTCAGCACTTAACACAGTGCCTGGCACATAGTAAATACTATATAAATATTAGCTGTTACCAATAAATGGTTTTTCACTCATTCATTTATTAATTCACTCCCCCTTCCCCCAATTACGTTGCACTTATTCTTTACGTATTTTGTATATATTTGTCTGGGTACCTCTTTTTCCTGAAGGCAGTTAAGTGGCTCTGTGGATAGAACATCGGGCCTGGAGTCAGGAAGACCTGAATTCAAATCTGACCTCAGACACTCACCAACAGTATGACCTTGGGCAAGCCACCTAACCTTTGTTTGCTTAATCCACAGGAGAAGGAAATGGCAAACCACTCCAGTATCTTTTTCAAGAAAACCCCATATGGAATTATGGAGAATTGGACACAACTAAACAACACCTGTTTTCCCCCACCCACCACAACACCTCAAAATGTCAGTTTCTTGAGGACAAGAGAATGTAGGTTCCATAAGGGTTGGAACTCTTCTGTTTGAATCTTTGTATTCCTACGGCCCAACACAGAGTCTGCGACACAAAAAGCACTCAATAGATGCCTAGCAAATTGAATGGAAAACACAACTCATTTATTGTGATTTAAGTCTTAGAGACTTGCCTAGTGCTTTGAGAGGCTCAGAGGGTTGTCCACTGTCATACACCCATCCATCAGAGAGACAGGATTTGAACAAAAGTCTTTCTCCTGCCAAATCCAACTTTCTACCCACAAAATCATGCTTTCCCACAGAAGCAATTTTAAGAATAAAAAAAAAAACTCTGTTTACATAGCTAAGCAAAGCCTGCTACACTAGCCTGGAGTTGCAGATTGGGAGATTTTCAAAGAATCAGTTCAGCAGTAGGGGGGAAAATGTAAAATTCCAAATGGTATTAATCCAGTAAAGGAAAACTTTAAGAAGCCCAAATAAGAAAAGCTTGTCAAAGCAGTTGAGTCAGTTGCTACTGTTATTCAGGGATAGTTTCCACTTGGCAGGTTTCTACTTGGCTTGAAAGTCTTGGGCAGGGCTGGGCAGGCCTAACATATAAATGGAGTGGGTAGTGTGGCATGCCATGGGGTGATCTGATGGGCGAGAAAAGGCCGTTCCTCCTTCCCGACTCCCAAATGTCTTTCTCACAGGTCTGTTACAGTCTCTGAAATTCCCACATTAGTCACTGCTTTGAGCTAAGTCTCAGGAAGCCTTACATTACCTGGGAGGGTAATACAGCAAAAGCCATTAGCACTCATCAAACACCTTAATATAGACTTGTTGATCATATTAGCTGGCCAATCACCTAGGAAGGCACTGAGGGAATGGCATGGAACACTATTACATATTGGTGTGAGGGATAGAAAACAAAGGTCTGGACTATGGTGCTGTGCTACAGTGGGGAGGAGAGTGGGGCATAGGGAGGCCAGATAAAAACATGGGATCTAAAGGGATGTGGAAAAGGGAACAGAGAGGGCACGGGAAAAGAAGTCAACTTCTGCCCACTTTACAATGTCGCTGGCCATGCTCCTTGGCTACCCGCCTCAGTGCCATACCATGTCATCCTCATTTTACTAAATGGTCTACCACATCAGTCAGCCCTCTGAGCTAGTCTGGGGATTAATAAACAGCTGCTTGAATAAGACCACAGGGCACTTTCATCTCCAGCACAACAGCAGAGAGCAATCAAGCAGAGAATATTAATAATGAGCCAAACCCTCATTGTCTAAAACTGCAAGAGAAAACTTGGGGTATTTATTTCAGTATGGTTCCATTTTTCACTCCAAGGGCAAGATTCCTTAGTGCTAACTAGATAAGAATGCAGCCTACTGAGGATAACTCCTATTTATGAGAGATTGTACTTCCTCCTCTCACACAAGAGCCAGACACGGCTGCAGGCTGTCAAAGCCAATGGCCAAATATTCACCAAAAGCCTACTAGGTTGGGACACCATCATGTAGCTGAAATAGTACAGAACAGGGAGTGAAATAAAAAAGTGAGACCGTGCGCAAGCCACTGATCTCTGTACCTCCGCTTCCTCATCGATAAAGTGAGAAATTTGGACCAGAAGACTTCTAAAGAGGTTGCCTAGGGATAACATGATGTGCTAGGTTCTATGAGAAAATAACTAATATCTCTCCATTGGAAAGTGGAAAGAAAGCTGGCCATTCAGCATTAAGTGAACTCAAATCACTTCATTGTTTCTAATCAGTTTCTCTCTTCCCTCTCCCTTCCTCCCTCTCTCCCTTTCTCTCTCTTTCTCCTTGCCTCTCTCTTTTTCTCTCTATCTCTGTCTCTCTCTGTGTTTCTCCCTCTGTCTCTGTTCTCTATCCCTCTCTGTCTCAGTCTGTCTCTCTCCCTCTTTCCATCTCCCTCTCTTTCTCAATCTGTCTGTCTCTATTCCTCCTTGTCTCTCTTTCTCCCGCTTTCTCTCTATCTCTGCCTCTCCCCTTCTCTCACTCCTCTATCTCTCTCTCTGTCCATTTTTCTCTCTCTCTTTATCTGTATCTGTGTCTGTATCTGCACATCTCTCTCCCTCTCTCTCTCTCTCTCTCTCTCTCTCTCTCTCTCTCTCTCTCTCTCTCTCATCAAACAAGTTTACATACCTGGACAGTCAGAAGAAGGACAACTTGAACCAGAAACTCAGGAACATAAACTTCTTCCTCGTTGTAAATGAAGTGCTTTGAGAACCCATATTAATTCTTTCCTTACTCTATTCACTAGGACATCATAGCAAATGCCATCATGTTTAGCATTCTGTCCAGCAAGACTCTTCGTTAATCAGTAATTGAACAAAGCTATAATAAGATGATCACTGATGTTTGGAACATTTTCCTGAGATAGCAGAGCAGAGAGACATCCAACTTATGACCCAAATGGCTGGCTGAAGGGGAACCAGGCTGCCCAGTTGTCACATACCTACTATTGCAAAACCCTAGGATTGAATAATGACCAAGAAATCCAATGAAAACCTACAGTGACTTCTTTCACCCCAGAACTAAATATGAAGTCAAATGAGACCCCCACCAGCAAAGCCAGGTTGAAGTACAAGGTAACCGACCAGCATGATCAGAGATGACTAAGGCCACATGTAGCCTACAATACATTGTATCTAAAGGCAGCAAGCAAGAGTGAAGATCTCTGCAGAGTGGTCAGAAAGTTCCAGGGTAGTGACTTTTGAAGCCCCAGAGAGCAACAATAGGTAGTAATGAGTTTGTTACCACAGTATTCAAATCAGGACAGCCCAGGCTCAAGGGCTCTGGAGTCCCTAACACTCTGAGATGCCAAAAGGGACTGTGAAAATCTAGCATTCTGAATACCAAAGATCCAGTCAAGCAGAACCCTGGAAGGTAGGTGTCAACACAAGAATATAGGGGACCAAAGAACAGACTAAATAAGGCCTACCACCTCACCAAAGACCACAATGGGGTGGGGCAGATACTGGCCCTAACATAAAGCATTAAAGAACTAAAGGTAAAGACATGAGTAAATTTAAAAAGAAAAAACTATCCAGTACCAAAAACTACTGCAACTCTAACCCCATAATTGCAATCAAAAACTCAAAGAGGAAAAAATGAGTTTTCCAAAAGGATGAATATCTAGAATAAATTAAGCAAGATTAAAAATGAAATAAAAGCTCTTAAGGAAAGAATTGACAGGATAATAAGTAGCTCAGAAGGGAGAGTGGTAAAACTTACCCAAGAAATGGAATTTTTGAAAATTAGAATAAAACAAACAGAAATCAATGACTCCATGAGACAAGAAATATTAGAACAAAATCAAAAGATTGAAAAAGTAGAAGAAAATGTAATGTATGTGATATCAAAAACAATTGACCCGAAAAAACAAGTCAAGGAGAGAGAATTTAAGTATCATTGAACTCTCTTAAAAACCATGATTTAAAAAAAATAAAAGCCTGGACACTGTATTTCAAGAAATCATAAATGAAAATGGACCAAATATGTTAGAACCGGAGGATAAAGATATAAAGTATTCCTAAATCATCTTCCAAAAGGAACCCCACAAGGAAAAGTCCCAGGAATGCCAGAACCAAAATCCAGAGCTCCAATGTCAAGGAAAAAATACTGAAAGAATACAGGAAGAAGCTTGAGTACCAAGGAACTACAGGAAGGAAGAGGCTGCCAAATCGTGAAAAGGCTGATCCTTTTAGCCCTCCTCCAAAGCTCAGAGGTTCCTCCTTAGGCTTCTTCCTTTCTCAATGGTAAGCATTCCTCTTATTCTCTAGTTATCAATCTTCCAGCCAACAGAAGACAATTTACTGTAACTCCTACAAACACCACAGTCATTGGCTTCTATTTTCACTCAAGTTATTCTCTGTGCCTGGAAATCCGTTCTGCCCCTCTACATGTCACCACTCCACCCAACCAAATGCCATCTCCTCAAGGAGGCTTTCCTTATTTTCCATTCCCACTACCTTCCCTCTATCAGAAGTCACACGTCAGCATTTTGTCTCATCTCTACTGTTTACCTACCATGCGTCATTTTGTATTGTAGTTATTAATGTTCATGTCCTATTCCTTAGTTAAGCTAAAAATTCCATGAAGGCAAGATCCACGATATATAGAAACTTTGTATTTTACCCAATGCCTAGCATATCCTCTCTATATGGTAGGAAATTTAAAATGTTTACTAAATTATTATCACTTGAGAGATCATGTCCCCAGATTCCTTCCTTCTCTTTCTAGGGAGCTCCTTCCCTTTTGCCTTCAAATATGCTCAGGGTGTCCTTACCATAGAGAAAAAAAGAAAAGAGTTTCAATTCTGCCAAACTTCACAGGATTGTAGAGTTCATAAGAGACCTTAAGGATCACTTAATCTAAACACTTTATTTTCCAGACGAGGAAGCTAAAGGCCCTGAGTGATAAAGTAATTTACTATAAGTAGCAGAGATCCAGGATTTGAACCTAGTGACTCTAAATCCTGTGCCCCTTACTGCCTCCCTTGAAACCCTTGTCATGTTTTGCTCCTTTGTCTCTGACCCTCCATAGCCTATCAGCCACAATATCTTACCAAGTCTTCCTTTCAAGTATCTCACCCATTCATCATTTCCTTTTCACCTTAATGTCCCGATAACCTTGAAAAAATTAAATGGCTTTCAACTGCTTGTAGGATAGAATTCAAACTCCTCAACCTGGCATTCATAACCTTCCAAAATCTGGTCCTTTTGCTTCAGTTCAAACCAATTCCCTACACAAATCCTCTGGTCCACCCAAAATAGGTTGCTCACAAAGAATTTCAAGTGAATTTGTCTAATAGCCAACGTGGCTTCATAAAGAATAAGTCATACCAGACTCACTTTATTTCCTTTTTTGACAGGGTTTTCCAGACAAGTAACCTAATAGTGCCATATTTTTAAAAGGACAGAGTTTACCTGTATTTCAGCAAATAATTTGACAGAATCATTCATGCTAACCCTGTCTCTAAAGCAAAAATAGAAAAGAATGCTAAGTTTTCTCTACTGGATTCCTGCAAACTAGAGTTTCCAAAAACAAGAATCTTTCTCGTGAGTCCTTGAAAATATAAAGGGTCCCAAAATTATCCTCGATTAAGTTTCCAAAGGGTAGCAACCCATTGCCTCTGAGACCACTCCTTCCAAATACTAACGCTTGTGGTTGGAGTCCCCATGTTCCTAAGCATAAATCTAAGGAGCGATGGTTTCTACTACTCTTGATCAGGAGCCCCTACTTGTGTACTTTACATTGATAATCAGCCATAAAGAGTTAATTAGCTTTTTAAAAGGGTATTTACAAAGATGATATAGAAGAACAGTAGGTATAAAACATTTTTCACAAAAAGCTTGAGGTACATTCTCACAAAAGTACATATAGAGTCCAGATAGAAGATATGAATGATGCTTTTCTTTTAAAAAATTATTTAAAATTAATAATGAACAGAAATAAAACACCAGAATTCCTTTAGGAAGCAATTAAAAATTAATTAATTTCAATGAATAATCTATCATTACTTCTTTTTCTCTCTTTAAATATTATTTACCATTAGCCAACCCACCTTTCCCCACAATCTTCTACTCCCAGAGTAAAAATGCTCATAACAAATAGTTGATCATGTCTGAGAATATATGTCTAGTTCTGGACTTCTAATCTATCACTTCTCATCCAAGAGGTAGAAGGTACGTTTCATCCTTAGTCTTTTGATCATGATTACTCCCTGCTTTGGTCAGAGTTCTGAGATCTTTGAGAGTCGTTTATTCTCACATTATTGTTGTAGTCATCACGTAGATTGTTGTAGTGGGCCTTCTAACCCCATTCTGTGTCAGATCACACAAGACTCTCCATGTTTTTTCTGAAGCCATCATAGTCCTCCTTCATTATGGAACAATAAAATTCCATTGCATTTACATATCACAATTTTTTCAGCCATTCCCGAAATGATAGACACCTATTTTATTTCCAGTCTTCTATGATAAATAGTGCTTCTATAAATATTCAGCAATGCGTTCTTAATATAGTGATTTCACTATTAATGAAGAGAGTAATTCCAATAACATACTTCTTTGTCATTTATAATAATAATAAGAAGAAATAGTACAGGATGCAGAGTTGCATTCCAAGAAATCCAATGATGGGTGATGGGTACCAAATGTAGGAAAACTCATTAAATACTATAATAGCATTGAATAAATGTGGCCTCAAAACATCAGATATGCATTTTAATATAATTCAATAAGCACTTATTAAGTGCCTTCTATGGGCAAGGCACTACGCTAGGTCCTAAGAATGCAAAGACAAAAACAAATACAACTCCTGTCTTCAGGGAGTTTACATTCTGCTGGGAAAATATAACATGTACACAAAGAAGCAAATACAAAGTAATTTCATGGCAAGGGTGGGGAGGGGGAATTGGAAAAGATCTATGATGTAAGCCTGTACTTGAACAAGACTTGGAGGGAGTTGTAGATTCTAAGAAGTAGGGGTAAAGAAGGAGATCATTCCAGTCATGACAGACAACTTGTGTAAAATGCACAAAGGCAAGAAATGAAATTTTATAAATGAGGAATAGTAAGTAGGACAGACTGTCTGGAATGTGGAATGAGTAAGAGGGAATAATATGAAATAAGTCTGGAAACTTAGACTGGAATCAGACTACAGAAGGTTTTAAATGCCAGAGTAATCTTGAGGGAGAGGGTTGGCAGTCCAGAACCATGGTTTATGGTTAAGAGAAGTTAGGGAAGAAACTTAATAATACTGATAGCTAGAATTTATATAGCACTTTAGGGTTTTATACTCGCAAGTAACCTGTGAGGTAGAATCTGAAGTGAATTTAGGGAAAGTGACTTGCCCAAGGTCACACAGCTAATAAGTACTTGAGACCACATTTGAACTCAAGTCTTCCCTCGCCTACGTCCAGCACTATATCCCCTGTGCCACCTAGCTTCCTTGATATAGTCTAACTAAGAAGGAAACCAATGCAGAGTCCTGAAAGGAGGGGACCCAGATCCAGCCTCATCTGACAGTCAGACCAGAGCAAGAGACACTCCAAAGCCCATAAGAAGTTGATGACAAAAATAACACATTTCTCTCCCTTCAGTAGCCACAACCCAGCAACCTGTGCTGGTCATCAAGCATACAGAAGAGGATCTCTTGGGGGAAAGAATCTTAGACTTGGGAGAAACCTCAAAGGCTGTCCAGTTCTACCCATTCCTAAACAAGAATCCCTTCTTCAGAATTCTGTCCCCAAATGATACATAACCTTCACTCAGTTGCCTCCAATGAAGGGGGAAGGTTGGGCTTTTTGTTGTGTTGTTTTGTTTTGTTTTATTGGAGGGGCTGTTTTTTCTTAATACCAAGCCTAAAACTATCTCTTCAACTCCTATTCATTGCTCCAAGTTGTCACGTCAGTGGTTGAAAAGAAAAAAAATCTAATCCCACTTTCACATGAAGCATTCTATGTAGCATTCTTTTTACTCCCTCTCTCTAATCTCACCCTACAGAGACCAAACTGGGTTCCCCTCAGGGGACATTCCAGCAGGCTGTGTGTTTTCTAAAGCTCCCCTCAGCACCCTCACCCCCACCTTTCCTTTATAGCTCTGATTCCTCGCTGATACCTGACATTTTTTTAACAAGGGAAAATCTGTGAGTCAGTCACCAATATCTAGAAAGGAAAACAGGGTGCAGGAAGAGGAGACTAGAGATCCGAGAAACTGCTCAGAGAGCACAATTTTGCCTAAGGTCAGCCTTCTTTCTCTTCAACGGGATAGGGACAAACAAAAGCTATGCCATGAGATATTTTTGTCCTGCAGCTGCCAGCTCCAACAGCTCTCCTTCTCATGACATATGAAGTTCTCTTATTTAATTCCCTGTAACTTGCACAAGGTAGCTTCATTCCCAGGAGGTTTGTTAATAGAGGTATCACTGTACAGATTATAAAACTGTCTTAGAAGCAAGATACAGTAGTTTGGGTAAGAGGGGAAGGAAGTGGAAGCAGAATTCAACTACTGGGACCACTGGTGGAAGCTTTACATGCTAAATGTAGAGCATCTGATACATTCTTGATTTGCGTTATTGATAATTTTCTCTCCAAATTTTGCTTCTGACCCTGCTGCTCTACTAAAACTCTACTCTCTTGACCTTTGTCACTTAACCCCTTTCTGTCTCGGTTTCTTCAAATGTAGAGTAGAGATAATAATAGCACCGACCTCTCACAGTTGTGAGGACTAAATGAGATAATGGCACAGTGCCTGGTACATAGTAGGCACCTAAAAATACTTGTTCTCTTCATTTTGTGCCCCCAAGGGTTACCAACCATCTCTTAATTGCTATATCTGATGGCTTTTTCTCTGTTTTCATCCTTCTGATTTCTCTGCAGTCTCTAATGTTGTTATCCATCCCCTCTTCCAGGAAATTCTCTCCCCTCTTGGCCTTCATGACACTGCTTTCTCATGGTCTTTCTCCTGCCCATCCTAATACTTCTTCTCAATTTCCTTTGCTAAATCATCAACTAGATTGTACCCCCTAAAAAGACTTAGTAACTTACTGGATAAGACAGCTCCTATCCTCAAGGAAAAAAATGAAAAAAGGTTAAAGATTATAAGCCACAAACATGGATAACCACACTTCCATGGTGTGTGAGTCCATCAGTGTAAATACTGACTCTTCCAATTCAGATAACAACTCATCTCTGACCTTGAGAGTTTCTGTGCTGAAAGATTCATCACCCTGCTGCCACTGCTGTGATGAGTTTTTCCAAACTGAACTAGGCAGATCCACAAGTAATAACTATAGCCTCCATCACCAGACCCATAGGTTTAACATATGTTTATTGAATTGAAGTGAATGTGGTAAATGAGGGAGAGCAAAGAGTTAACAATTACTCCAAAGTTGTGAACCTCGGTTACTGTGAGGTTAGGGGGGCCCCCAATAGGAAGAGAGGCATTGAGCATAGGGATGTGTTTATGAAGAAATCCAGAGTTCCATTTTTCACATGTCAATTTTGAGATGTTTATTAGACATCCAAGTAGAGATATCTGGCAGCCAATTAGTAATAAGGGACTTTCCCAGTCACCATTTCCAAATCATGTTTCCTATACTCTTGCTATTAACCTTGTAGTCTCATCACCTCGACCCCAATACTGTCAAATGGAACTTTAAACTCTGTCCTTGGCAAGGTAGGCTCTGATAAGTGAATTTTCATAACATCTTGACTGGAGCCAGGCTTCCATGTAACTTCCTTGTGACCATTTTCAAAATATGCCACTGTGGATATAACTTCCCCATTCCTCTATGTATTATCTTCCCCCTTAGACCGTAAGCTCATTGAGGACGGGAATTGCCTTGTTCACTCATATTTGTATCCACAGCACTTGGCACAATGCTTGGTTTATAATAAATGCTTAATAAATGTTATCTATCAATCTACTGAAATAAAGACAGAGAGGAGCAAGGGCTGTACATGCAGATTTGGGAATCACCTACACAGTGGTGATAACTAAACCCAAGGGAGCTAATGAAGAGAAGAGGGGCCAGACTAAATTCCACACATAAGTGGTAGAACTTGTATGATGATCCAGAAGGGAAACTGAAAAGTGGCCCTTCTCACTCAGGGAGAAAGAGAATTAAAAGCAATCAATGTCACGAAAATCCAGAAAGGAAAAAATATCCAGGAGAATGGGGGCAGTCGGACTGCAGAGATGTGAAGAAACATGAGTTCTGAGAGAGGAAATAAAGACCTTTGCATTAAACATAATTAAGAGATTATTGTTAACCTTGGAGAGAGAAGTTTCAGTTGAGTGGCAAGGACAGAAGACAGATTGTGAGAGGTTGAGAAGTGAGTGGGAGGTAAGGAAATGGAAGCAAAGATTGTACATGGCATTTTCTAGGATCTGGGCCATGAAAGTATAGTGTGGTGAAACACAGATGATAGCTTGAGTTGATGGTAGGGTCAAAAAAAGATTTTGTTTTTCAAGAATTATGGGCAAGGATTCAATGGATAAAGAGATATTGAAGATTAAAGAGAGAGATATGAGATGATTGAAAGGACAAGCTCCTGGAAGAGAGGGAATGAAAGGAAGCCACATCTGGTGCCATAGGGAGTGTATATGGATGCCCTATCCTGGAGGCAGGAGGGGGAATGGAGAGGGAAGGAGGGGGAGGGAGTCAGATTTCTGTGAGTATAAGAGGGAAGGAGTTTATAAACAAGTGGTCTAAAAGCAATTTTGTCTATTAACAAGATGAAGAACTTAGTGAAACAACAGAGTCTCACCCTGCTCATTTTATAGACTCATGGAGGTTAAGTGACTTACCAAGGTCATACAAGTAGTGTAAATCAGAGGCAAGATTTTTACTAACATCCTTGGACTTCAGAGCTAGTACCTTCCCACTATGCTACATTGGGGTTCCAGAGGACATAATGGAAAGGGAAGACAGAGCAGAGGAGGTGTTTGTACTGAGGTGGTCCAGATTAATCTAATCCACCATCTTCAGTTCAACTTAGAGAAATCTCAATCTAATTCCCACCTTTCTCCTATTGGGAACAACTGGGGACAAAGGTGGGGGTGGGGAAGAGA
This sequence comes from Trichosurus vulpecula, assembly GCF_011100635.1. Lineage (NCBI taxonomy): Eukaryota > Metazoa > Chordata > Mammalia > Diprotodontia > Phalangeridae > Trichosurus > Trichosurus vulpecula. Next base: position 67,071,652 of record NC_050581.1, read on the forward strand.
AGTTAAACAAAAAGAGGTAGAGTTGAAGGTAACATGGGTGTATGTGTGTTGGCAAGCCTATAGTGAAGAGAAGGAAAGGCTGGATGTCTTATGTCAGCTTCTTCCCTTTGGCTACCCCTCACTTCCACCTCATTCATCATTAATCCTGGGAATACTGTATAGAATTAGAAGACCTGAACTTGGCTCTCACCTCAGAAACTTTCTAGATATATGATCTTCTCTCATTAAGATCACCGTGAGCAATGCACAGACACTGGTGGTCAGTCAAGGCCATTTCATTACCTATAAGAGCAGGTTCAAGACAATTCTTCCTATTTTCCATTTGAAGGAATCTTCTGTGAGAAGGTCCAGTTTTTTTTCACCTGTCAAATGCAGATATAAAAGCACCCATCTCATAGGGTTGTTGTGAGGCTCAAATGAGGTAACATATATGAAAGCCTTTGAGAACCTTAAAACACTGTTCATTATTATTTATTGTTAATTATTTCTGATTAACTAATTGTAATACTGTAAAACTCTAAAAAGCATTCCTTTCAAATGCCTCTGTGGAGTCAGGCATCAGTAGTGACTTTTGCAGTCATGATACAGTAACTAAGTGGAAACCTTACTGGAAGCGGTGATAATTGAACAAATTTAATTTATGCTTCCATGCTATGTTCCTAAAACTTGTAATGCATCATAATTTTTAGCTGTGTTCCTCGGGTACTATGAAAAGAATAGTACCCATAGAGTCAGAGACAAGGATTCCAACCTGAGCTTTGCCACATACTATGTGTGTGACCTTGGGCAACTCACTTAACCTCCCTGGGGCCTGTTTCCTCATTTATAAAATTAAAGGGATAAAACTACATGGCCTCCAAGGTCCTTCTCATTTGTAAATCTGTGATTCCAAGATTTACTTCCATTCTCAGAGGAAAATAGGTCTCTAGAGACTATACTTTTGAAGAAGTACCCCATAATGCAAAAATTATCTAGCACTGAGTTCACAATCAGATTTCACAGAATCTCTCACAAATGACCAGCATCTCTTGTGTGGCTCGATAAAAGCTAGGGTCCTACAAACTGAGGCCTCTGGGACAACTCATTGAAATGGAGAGAGCGTTGTTATTGTCGAAATCAGATCCAGACCAGCATCTTTAAAATCAACAGGGAGCAAACACTAAATTGTATTTACCTTGAGCCAAACCAGAGGGGTGTGAATGTATATTAGGAGATTGAAGAAGAATAAAAAGTGGTTCCTTTGAAGTCTCAAGTGGTAAACCTGAAACTTGTGCGGCCAAGAAAACTGAAGATCAAACTACCACTTTACGCCTCTAGACAAATGGAAAAAGGAATGACAGAAATTATGGCATAAGAAACTTAACCAATCATTATGGAAACAACTAAAGTTACTCATCTATAGGGGGAATCATAATGAAAATTGACACTGGGATGGGGAAGATAGATTGAAGTTCCCAGTGGGTATCAAATATTGAGAAGGATTGACTGAGATTGACAATAAAAATTTTATGTGATTTTCTGTAGGCCCATCTCTCTTCTGTATAAACACACATAACAAATTATCACCCAGCATGGAGATTTAGAAATTCAACCTTTGGAGGCAGCCATATCATATAGTGATGAAAAATATTTTAATTCCACGGAGGGACTTTTGGAAAATACATTTCAGAAGAGGCTTCAAATGTTGTTTGGGGGACCTAAGGCTTCAAACACCAAGGATAGAACTAAGGGACGGGGGAAAGTTAGATTTATATTATTATTTCTTAAATTGTCTTCTCCATAATTGTGTTTCCAAAAGAACACACAACACAAAGATTTTAAGTCGGTATTTCTTTATTCAATTCCCATATGTTATTAGACAGCAGAATATAAAAGGGAACAGAAAAAAATAAGTCCGGTGCTTTAAAGTTTAATGTTATTTTTCAATGAAATCAGTCAATGAATTAGCATTCATTAAGCATTTACTAAGCACCAGGCACTCTGCTAAGTGCTGGGGACACAAATAAAAGGCAAATACAGTCTCTGCTTACGTCTTAATTGGGGATATCACATCTATACAGATATATATGATATATAGAGAATAGGGGAAAGGTAGCTTGAGAGCGGAAACAGCAGCTACTGGGGAGACCAGAAAAGGCCTCTTGCAGAAAGTAGGATTTGAGCTGAGTCTTGAAGGAGGCCAGGGATTTTAAGTGTTGGAAATTAGAAGCAAGAGCTTTCCAGGTATGGGTGACAGCCAATGAAAAATCACAGAGAAGTGGAGATAAAAGTATCGTATGTTAGAAGAGCAAGTAGAAAAGATGGCTGGACTGTAGACCACAAGAACTCAAGTAATATGTTAAAATAACAGAAATATAAGAAGAATCCAGGTTATGAAGGGCTTTAAAAGGCAGATAAGTTTATACTTGATCCTAGAAGTAATAGGTAGCCACTGGAGTTTACTGAGTTGGGTCATGGACAGACAATGCTTTCTGAAAAATCACTTTGGCATAAGTGCAGTCGATGGACTGGAGAGGGTAGAGACTTAATGCAGAAATAGCAGTTATGATAGTCTAGGACAGAAGTGATAAGGGCCTGAATAGGTAGCCATATGATTGGACTGTAGGACATAAATGAGAGGTGTTGTAATAGAGGATGACAAGATTTGACAACTGATGGGATATGTGGGATGAGAGTAAAAAAAAGTGAGGATAACAATGAGGTTATGAATCTTGGTGATTGGAAGGAACAGAAATCTTAAGAGTCTGTGTCTAGTATGAATAGGAAAATAGGTATTTTACTGATTCTAAGAAACCATACAGACCCCAAACCGAAAGTATTCAAGTGACAGAGATATTTTTGACAATGATACAACTTTTTAAAGGCCAGGAACCTTGATTTAGTGGTTTACCAGAAACCTCAGAAGTCTGAAAATTAGGATGGAAACTCATAAAAATTCATTTTCTTCTGTGACAGTCAGGAAACACCATAACCACCATCTTGACTACTTTTCATTTGTAAGCCATAGTTACACAAAATCAAAGTATCTGACTGTCTGGGACAAATCAGTCAAAGATGACCAATTTAAGAAAAGAATAAATCAACTAAATCTGTGTGGTGTTGATAGGCTTTGCCTCATTACTATCCCCTTTATCCCTCTCCAAGAAAGGAGAGAAGAAAAGAAGGAAGGAAGGAAGGGAGGGAAGGAAGGAAGGAAGGAAGGAAGGGAGGAAAGGAGGAAGAGAGAGAGAGAGAGAGAGAGAGAGAGAGAGAGAGAGAGAGAGAGAGAGAGAGAGAGAGAGAGAGAGAAAGGCAGACTCAGGTGTGAAGCCCTTCAGAAGTGTGTGATATAGTAGAAATATGCATGGATCTGGAGTTAAAAGACCCAGTGTTCAGTTTCATCTTTGTCACCTGCTACCTGTGTGACCTTGGATAAAACATTTCATCTCTCTGGACCTCAGTTTACTTATCTATAAAATGAAGGAGCAAGACTAGATGGCCTCTGCTCTCTCTTAGAGCTCTATGTCTATGGTCCCACCTGCATTCTTTAAGCATTGGGAAAAAATCCGAAATATGTGAATATCTTCAGAATGTTTTACTCAAAAGAAAAAGGAAAAACAACAGATAGAAACTAGATAAAGACCATACACTCATGTCCTTTGAACCACCAAATGAATCTCGGACTCCTGGCCACTCTGGTATTGACCTTAACTTGAGCTACTCACCTGAACTTCAAAGACTATGCTACAACCGACAGACAGATGTATTTCACTCCTAGCCAACTTCCAAATGTAAACAATGTTTAGAAACTTTCAAATGATTACATAAACCAATTCAGTTAAACTTATCGTCAAAATCAGAAATCTTACAACTAATATAAATAAGTTAAATACTAATAGATTATTCTAAACATTTATCAAAGATTATTATTTACTGGCCTATTATAACATTTAGTCCTTGAATGAATAATACCAAATACGACAGCCTTAAATAGGATCTGATATGAGATGGATACAACTTGCTTTATCCAAATTTTAAATTAAATTTCATGTGAAGCATATTTAGGACAATTTAATATTTTTTTCTTTGAACTTTCTTTGGATTATATTTGTTACAAGGACTAAAATAATTTTGTCCTCATACTACAGGATAAAGTAATTGAGCAATAAGTAATACATTAAAGAATCATATCTCTTAAAAAAAAACACTTGAAATCGTACATCTAGAGCTGAAAAGGACCTCAGAAGCCATCTGGTCCAATAAGTTCATTTTACATATGTGGAAACTGAAGCATAGAAAGGTTAGAGAGCTGCTTAAGGACACATAGGTAGTAAGTATCAGATAATCTGATTCTATTTCCTCCTAACCAAAGTGAATGTATAATGCTGCCATGGCATCAGGGCTGACCAGAAGAGAGTTAAGTATTATGTTGTCTTATTGAGTCAAATTGACTTTGCCAGCCTGAATTTAGCATCCACACTTTTTCGAACAAAAGCAAGTCATTGATATTAAGTAAGACCTTGGTTCAGAATAAAATTTTTTAAAAAAAAAAAAGGCCATGCAGCAGAGGCCCATTGTCATCCAATTCTGTGAGCCACATTCCTCTATCATCCAAAATCCATACATTGGGAATGTCGTCCTCTAAAAAAAATACCAAATAGAACAATGATCAAATATTCTTTGGGAATATCAAATATTCAAAGGGAAACTATAATATCTTAATGCAGCATAATATAACAAAATTTGAGGGAAAAAGAAAAGGACTGGGGAAAATATGTGTAAAACAAAATATTCCAGTGATACTTAAAGCCTGAAACACTCTATGTTGGAGCCAGGAAGACCAGAGAGCTCAGACATAGGTACCCCAGGGTGACTGAAATCCCATTGCACTGTAACTACAAACAAGCCAGGAGCCAATGGTCCAAAGATTAGAATAGCAGGATTCAGAACAGAACTAGCCCAGAGGCTCCAGAAGTCCCTAGTCCTCTGACATGAACTATCTGGACTCCTATGATCAAAGGGGGCTTAAAACTTCCCAGCACTTTGGAGGGAGACACACCAGAAAACAAGGAAATTAGCAGCAGGATCAGGATCTAATGAGGCCCAACCATTCCACCCAAGATAACAGGAAGAGGAACTGAGGATAGAGATTTGAGTAAAGACAAAAATATACCTACAATAACAAAAATACACTAACAATAAAGAAATACTATGGATCTTTACAAGTCCAAAAGTTTAATCCAGAAGATGAACAAAATTTCACAATAGCTGCATAGAGTCTCAGGAGAAAAAAAGCATGGTGCGTGTGTGTGTGTGTGTGTGTGCGCGCGTGTGTGTGTGTGTGTGTGTATCTTGGCTGGCCACAAGGACTACAAAAATATCTGGAAGGAATGAAACAATAGGTTACAAAAACATGAAAGGAGCTTTAAGTGAGGAGAAATAGGAGAATAAATAACACAGAGCAGAGGGTAGTAAACCTTACCCAAGTAATGTGCTCCCTGAAAATTAGAAAGGACTAAACAGCAATCAGTGATTCCATGACACAACAAAAAATATTATGGAAAAATTAAAAGTTAGAAAAAAACAAAGAAAAATTATATGCCTACTATCAAAAATAACTTACCTTGTAAACAAATCAAGGAGAGATAGTCTAAGAATTATTGTACTTTTTGGAATAAAAGGGAGGATAGAGAAAATGAAAAGGAAAAAGAGAAAACGAAAGGGGAGAGACAGGGGAAGGAGAAAGGGGAGGAGAAGGAGGAGGGAACAGTGAAGAAGACACCTGGAAACCATCATAAATGAAATTTATTGGAACCAAAGGGCAAAGTGAAAATAGAAAGAATCTGTGAGTTATCTCCTCAGAGAAATCTGAAAAGAAAAAGTAACAAGAAGGTTGCAGTCAGCATCTGAAGCTTTTGAGTCAAGGAAAAAAAAATACCTTAAGGAACTAGAAAGAAAGAGTTCAAGTGTCAGTGAACCACAGTCAGAATCAGACAAGATGTGACAGCTACCATATAAGGGAGATACAGTTTTCAAATACAATATTCCAAAAGACAAAGGCTTACAACTAAGAATAATTTACCCTGAAAAAATGAATATAATCCTACAGCAGGAAAACTGGCCTCTCATATAATTAAAAAAAGAAGAAGACCAAAGCTAAAAAGAAATGTTTAAATGGAGTTGAGAGAAACCTAGAAAGTAAGAATGTTCTTTCAGGAAGAACTGTAGTTGGGGAAAATGAGGAGACAGTAAAGCAATACCTAGCTGGCTTCAATGAGTTCAAGTTATCACATCCAAATGAATTATACATTTCACTGCATTGGAAAACTTGGCAAAATGCTGCTGAGCTACTGTTTGTGATCTTTGAAAGAGATTGGGAAATATGACAGAGAATGAGAATACAGCTCCAGGACTAGAAATCAGCATATATTCTAGTCTGGATAAAACTGAAGCCAGTGGGATTTGCATCTCATAGTCTAGTGCTCTTAGGATCAATTCCTGGCAAAAATGCAGAACATAAATTAAAGGGATAGTTTGTAAGCATTCAGAATGCTTACTTAGTGATCACTAAGTGATCATTGCATGGGTTTACAGAAATGCATGTTGCCAAGCTAACATCTGTAAGGAAGGAATGTGTGTTAATTTTCAGCCTAGGGTCTCAGGATGGTATAACCCTAGTTTCTGCTTTCACCCAGACAATCCTGATTAGCTTCTTTGCCAACAAAGACTAGACTAGCTAACCATAAAGAGTGATAAAATAAAAAGGGTCAGAACACAGGGGAAAGAGTGAAGGGAAGGATAAAAAAGATGGATTAGCAGGGCTGCATGCATTGGGATGAACTCCTTTCTTGATGCCTGTGCAATATAGGCAAGAATCTCTCATGTACCTGTGAGGCAGGAGTGCTCCTTTTCAGTACAGTGAAGTGACCAGTCATTGCAAGGAGCCAACAGATGTTCCTGCAGGCCTTTCATTCATGCAGAAAAACCTACCATCCAGCCCTATATTTACATGCTTCCAGGAGACGCTTACATCATCCCATGCTCCTAAAGCACCAGAAGAAGAGAGGGTTATAGTAATCCAGTAGATTTCCTTATTTTTTCTGATTCTGCATGAGAATGGTCAGATAGTGATATTTCACCTTGCAGGATGGTCATGTAAGTCCTCTTCTGCCCAAGCCTGCAGGAAGGGGATTTCTGAGGGACAGCCCTATGAAACTGCATGCTGCAATGTGCCGAAAGTGATGTGAGAACACAGATCCAAAACTCTACCCACCAGCACGATGGAGAGTCAGGGAGTCCTACTGGGAAGCAGTCCTAGGGGCAGCGTGGGTCCTGACCCCAAGTGCTGGGTGCTTTGTGACAATCCAGCCCATGACCCACATTACTCCCTGGCCTGCTGGCCTCTCCCTCATGTGGGTGAGTAGTCTGGACTCCGTGTTCTCTCAACCAATCAGGAATTGCACCTCCTTACAAGTATAACAGCTACTTGTAGCTTCACAGGGCTATGCCTCAAAAACCCCTCCCTCCTAAGCCCTGGCACAAGTCGGGTTATGGTAGGTTGAGATTTGCAGAAGTTTTTGCTACTGTCACTACTACCACTGAAGTTATCATACGTTTCCTAATCAAATTTCTTTGCTTTCACAAAGAAACACAAGACAGACAGACAGGCAAAGTACATTGGATTAATCTTCAGTAGATCTGGTTTCAAAGCTTAGTTTTGTCACATCCTGACATTGTGCCATCAAATAAGTCTCTTAACCTCACTGAACAACTATAAAATGAAGGGGTTTTGGACAAGATATTTTCAGGAGTTCCTTCCAGTTCGATGAGTCCAATGATTTTGTGACCCTAAATCATATTTTCCTAATTTTCTGATGAGTATGCCTAGCCAGATAGAATACCAAGCTTTTCTAAATTGATCACCTTTTCTGGATCCGCCACATTTATCATTGTATAATGAAAGGAAATTAGATTAGTCTCAGAAACTGGCTCTATATGAAGAATGCCAAAAGTGTCGCTTCTGTGTGCCCTGTTCACAGGGGCCATGTTAGAAGTGATTAGCACCCAGACAGCACCCTCAGAATCTCTAAACTGGCTCTCCAGCCATGGGATTCCCAAGCCAACACCTCTCGTCCATCCCCCTTTTCCCATGCCTTCTCCGTCATTGCCCCTGACAGCCCAGTCACGAACAGGAACCCGCACTCAGCACTCTTCATCCCTGCCCAGACTGATCACTGTATCCAGAAGCGGAACAGGTCTAAAAGACCAACCAGTCCAACCTCACCATCAGACAGAGGAGGGAGCTGAGGCTCGGAGACATAAGTCACTTAATGAAGGTCACACCAGTAGGCAGCTGAGCTAGGATTGGAACCCAGGCAGCAGTGAGCTACAGTAGAAAAACACTGGGTTTTGGAGCACCCATGGGATCCAGACAACTCTCTAAATCTCTCAATCAGTTGACTCTCTGGGTCTCAGTTTCCTCGTCTGTAAAAGGGGGAGCTTAGACAAGAGAACCTCTAAGACCTTTCAGCTCTATTATCTTATGACCTCCAACTCCAACGTCTGCTCTCTCTCCACTGTCTCACCCAGCCTCCCTCCTAAGCTCTCAACCTGTATCACGCAGGTTCTGATCCCAATTCACAAATTTGGTAAATGCTGTTGTTCAGTCATTTCAGTCATGTATGACTCTTTGTGACCCCGTTTTTGGGCTTTTCTTGGCAAAGACACTGGAGTAGTTTGCCATTTTTCTTCTCCAGCTCATTTTACAGATGAGGAAACTGAGACAAACAGGGTTAAGTGACTTGCCCAGAGTCACACAGCTAGTAAACGTCTGAGGCCAGATTTGAACATAGAAGCTTTTTGCAAAAACACACAAGCATTAGGAAATGCTTCCTTCTCAAAGCCAGTTTTCTCTTTCCATCTGCCTCTAAAAAAGGGATGATGTTTCTTTTTCTCCTTTCTCTGTCACATCCAAATCTACAATTATTTTGTATTCCCTCATTACGTTAATTTTATTTTGGTAAAGGAACAACAATTCCTCTTAGGATGGAAAACAACCCAGTGGGGGGGGGGAGCACCACAAATAGAGTTTAATTGCAGTAATTACTTATGCTAATTACATTTCAACTGATTATTTTTAAGACATATTTATTGAGTATGATCAGCTTTCAGAGGTATCCATCGCTCTCTATCTTTGGAGGCTTCTCTGTACACACTCAGAATAATCAGCTCCCATTTGACACACAGTATAATCGCTGCCTAATGAAATCTCAATTAAAATTGTATCTGAGACACTTCATTTTGGAGAGAAATTGAAAATAATTATATGATTCACAACTCCACATCAGGCAGGAGGGGCTGCGACTATTTCTTGACTAACAGAAAAGGACACGCACAGATGACGCCTTTTTAAGTGCCTTCGGAAACCTGTTACAAAACATTATTGTAACTCGGCAGATGGCACGGCGAGATGCCTTTTTATTTTTTTTTAAATAGACAGCTCCCTTTCATATGCTGACTTGAGTGATTTTAGTTCTTATTAATGCTGTCATCTGTTAGAGACTTTAAAAAAAAAAGGAAAGGAAAGCATGTGATTTTTTCCATACAGTGAGAACATCAGCTCGCCTTTGAGCGGCCTAAGTTTCGTTTGCTGGGCCACAAGATGCAAGGGAATGCACTCCTCATTCAGAGCATCTGCTCAGTGCCCGATTGGTTACACTGCCCCTCTACCACCCCCTCTCCCCTCTTCTTTATCTCCTCCAACCAAATAAATGTAGGCACTGATCAAAGGTAGACTGATTTAAAGGTCTGTCAGTGCTCAGCGACACCAGCCAGGTAGGGGCTTTGCTACTAGTCCTTTCAGGGTTCAAAAGGTTTTCCTTTCCCACCGTAGGGTTTCAATAATATTTTGATTCTTTCCTGAGGGGGCCACTTCTGCTAGAAGGGTACCTGTGGACAGCTCTGAAAGGTGAACCATCTTTGATGGGAGCCTCTGTCCGTTAGCCTGCTGAGCTTTGGCCAGACTACATACATCAGGCTCATTGAGGTCCCCTATGGGTCCTCACTAGAGGAAACGGTTAACCACATTCTTCTGGTCTGTGTAATTTGCTGCTAAAGGATCCAACGCGGTATAATAGAAAACAGCTGTTATAGAATCCACTCTTCCTGACTGGAGCTGGTCCTAATGTGGGATTTTAATTTTATCTCCTGATTGATAACACACTATTAGCTAGTATCCAGATTCTTAACTGCAAAATGACTCATGGGCAGGCTATTTTTAAGCTCCCTCCCAGATGACTATCATTATGCCCACTGGTCCCTCAGAGTTGAAAGCCCACTCTCAATTTAGGACACAATCTATGATAGAGGCAGCTAATGAAGTATTTGACACATGAAACAGGGAAACGCTGGCCTAGGTCAGATCACAAATCTTGCCCACAGTTAATCTGGGCAAATTGTAAACTGCCAAACTGAGAGATAGGATGTAATAGTGGATAGAGACACAGTCTTAATCAGTCTTGTCTCTGATTGGCATGTGTCCATGAGCAAAAACCTAATGTCTCATTAAACAACTCCCTATATAACTACAAGTTACAAGGGAAGCAGGGAGGGGCCTATCTTTATCACTGGAGAGATGTTCCAGCACAAGGCAATTCACAGTGCTAAAGAAATAAAAAAAAAAATCATAGGTACAGACCTCACTGCAACCAATCCAAAGATAAACAAACAAATGAATGAAGAAATAAATGAATAAATAAGCAAACAGAGACAGATGGATAAATAGATGATAGATAAATAGATGGATGGATAGATACAGGAATTAGTTTGATTTTATCAAAAGTGGGGGAGGGGGTCACAGACTTTTTGGATGGATGCATGAAAAACTTGGGATTTGATTCCACAAGGCATATTTTATTTCATGAAAATGAAAAGATTCCTCCCCTTTGGTTTTGTCATTTAGAAAGAAATATTTGGTAATGGAATGCAGTGAGATGACCAGTAACCAATTTCACGAACCACTCAGGACTTGATTAAGGACCAACTAGCTCTAGAGATAGCCATAGTTATCTGCCACAGACATTTGAAAGATAAAAGGGTATTAGTCTTCAGCACTAAATTAGCATTTTCCCTTTGCACAGCAGACAATGAGCAACAATTTCCCTGAGGATTGCAATTTGGTGTGGCCATGGCAACTGTGCCCCACTAGCATCTCAAGCTGGCAAAATCCAGAAGAAGAATTCTTTTGATCAAGGGTTCTGGGCTAATGGAATTATCAGTAAAGCATATGAGGGGAAAAAATGACTGGGTTCATTTCAGCAGAGGAAGTGATGGAAGCTTCTCAATTAGTCCCAAACCAAACTTTTGAAAGCCCCATGAAGTTGATGAGTGATTTATAAGCATTTAGGGAATATAACTTTAATGATTAATATAAAAATATATATCACAGTCAGAGGCATGGCAGAATGATGCAGGGAGCATAGCGTCCTTAATGGGATGTGTTTAAATGGCTCTGCTAGAGTCATTTTGAAATGACTTGCAAGTCCAAAATCAAGCCTGGGTTTGAGATATATCTCAATTGGAGTTATAAGCAGAGCTGTAATTAAGACAGGGCAATGGGGCATCGCTCCAAAGTGATGACAATGCTTTTAATACTTTTGCAGTAAAAAAGTAGAACTCACCAACTATATTCACCAAACAATAAGTTAAAATAGGGTAGTCCTAAATGACAAACAACCCTCCCCTTGCATAACCTTGCTTTATCCCCAGTCTTTCCCATGTGACCTCCCAAGCAGCAATGTTGCAGTCTTGCATAGGTATAAGCCAAGATCTCTGTCATCTCAGAGGACACTTTTCATACTTGCCCTGGGCACCAAAATTCCTCTGGACATAAATTCACAATGTGACCAGGTTCTTGGGATTTCTTTTGTATGAGGGCAGAAAGCAATAAAAGTTCGTGAAATGACTGAAGAAAAGAGGCACTATGAAACACCAGGATAGTGAGACAGTCTACAAGGCTTTCATTTGGACCTCTCCACTGCTGGCTCCTAAAATTTCTCAGGATCATGACATTTCACAATAAGTCTGGGGTGGGGGGGAGGAGAATTATTCTTTATTGTTACACATTAATCTGCTTTCCACACAAAATGGTCTTTTGACTGTCCCACACCCACAGCCCTCAATCTTCTGGCTTCTTGCTTTTGCACTGGCTATCTATGGGGCCTGGACCCTCACCACTGTCACTGGTAGGTAACCTCAGGCTTCACCTCTGCCTCTTAAAAATCACAAATCAAAACTTTGCTGAAGCAATATCTTTAATCTGAAATCTTGAATTATCCCCCAGATACTAACGCCTCCCTATACACACACACACACACACACACACAAAAAGATTTGTATTAAATGTGTGAGTATATTATATATGTGGATATATTATATATTTTATTTATGTACATGTCCTGTTCTCCTTGAGGACAGGAACTATTTCATATTTATCTTTATATTCCTGTTGCTTATCACATAATAGGTACTTTATAAATGCTTGTTGGTTGCATCGATTCTCCGCCATTTTCCTACCTTGTGCTTGAATTTGGAAATTGATGAGCCATGATACCATCCTACTTTATTTCAAGAGGTTCTAAAACCATTTCCTTACGTACTTGTGGACTGGCCTGAAAGGACCGCTCCTTTGCCTCATTTTTCTAACCAGGCTGATGTGGAAACTACTCCATTTCATTCTTTTTATCACTTCAAAGACAGATTGTCTGCATGTCTTTCATTTTTCTGACACTTCAGATCACCAGAGGCCTTGAAAGCAATTTTGCCTTCCTAGATACACTTAAAATGATGATAGTTTTGCTAAAAATGACTGTCTGTAGAAAAGAAAAAAAACCTTTACTTTTCATCTATTTTGTATGTATTTTATATGTGCATGTTGTTCCTCCTCTTAGAACATAACCTCCTTGAGAGTAAGGACTATTTTGGTGTGTGTGTGTGTGTGTGTGTGTGTGTGTGTGTGCGTGTGTGTATATGTAAACACAGTTCTTGATTTAGTACTTGGCACACACAATAGCCTACAATAAATGTTTTTTGATGTGTGTGGACTACCTTAGCTTGGAGTTTTGAGGCCATCCCATCCTTTGACTCACCCTTGAGATGAAACAGTTTCCAAACAAAACTATTTCTTTGAAAAGAACTATCAGAAAACCCCTCAGTTCAAGATAAGATCCCTGGGAAGTAGATAAAATGGATAGTAAAAGTCAAAAGAAGTTTCCAAAAACAACCAACCATCTCCAGGAGCAAAAAAGAGATTAAGGAAAAGAAGGCTGCCACCTCCTTCAAAAAGTCCTAACAAGGTGCCTAAACTGTGGAAGGAAACCTCATCTTCAGCTTCTAGTCATTATAGGAATACAAACATGCTTTGATCTATCTTTCTTCATGCTCAGCTCCCCTACAGCAGAAGTCAGTTACAGAGTGACCTTTTTGTATTTTGAGAAGCAGTCAGATGAAGAATGTATGCGTGTACACACTCACGCAATGACACCCTCTACATTTCATTCTTATCGGAAAAACAGGAAAAGTCTAAAATTTATACTCTTTTAAAAAAAACTCTATCCCAAAAAGATTTCTTACAAATAGAGAGAAGGCAAGAAGGAAGACACTTAGGGAAGGCCCCATCCTGAAAAAGCACCCAGCCCTAACTATTCTTTCTTATTAAAGATGAATAATGTTGCCTATAAAAAGTTAGGAACATTTTCTCTTCACTGTATCTTTAATATCAAACCAGTGTTGCTTCAAATAGGGTCACTTTTCAGTGGCACAGACATCTCTCTGGAGATAACCTTCTAACTATATTCTGTGTATTTGTATTTAAAAACAAGGACATAACACTTTAGAGGTGTCTGAGGAGTAACATCCCAGTGATGGATCGGCCATCTAGGATCACCACAGCAGGTCTGGGTACTCACAATGCAAACATCCTAAAATGACCTGACATCTTCATAGACCACATTTTTAACCTTAATAGTAATATAAAATAAGGGCATTAGTGGAGGTTTAGACAAGCAAGAGAGGCTCAATTTTTACTTTCTGGCTTAAAAATAATAGTATTAACTTTCCCCTGAGAAGGCTGCAATAGTGAGGTATGGAACATCTACTGTCTTCATGAGCATCAACCTGGGGATTTTCCATGAAAAACGGCAATATTAAGATCCTCCTGGGCTGCCTGTGAACCCTCTTCTAAATAAATTTTAATCTCCCAGGCCAACCTTAAACAAATCTAAAATGAGACCCACTCCTAATCATGGCAAGTACACCTCAAGATGTACGTTATTATTTTCATATTTTTAAAAAAAGCCCCCCTCACTTAGAATTGATGATAGTCAGCCTATCATCTCCTCCCCAAAACAAAGCCTACCAGCATGACTTGAATACATTTAGGAGTGAAATGAATGTAAAAAATTCAAACATATTAGAAAAATCTTTGAATAATTCAGTTAACAAGTCAGTCAGCCGTAAGATGCAAATCCCCAAGAAACCAGGCTTCATTAACTAGTTGTTTGCTTTGTCTAGAGCTGTTCCAAGGGCTCTGAGTGTGCCCCTACACCCGTGTCCCACCGCCACTGCTGTCACCTAGTCTTTACCTCATCCTCAACTGACATTTCTGAACTGCTTCCTGAGTAGAGAGCGCAAGGTTCACCCCCAGCTTATACTATCAATATGGACATCATCCCTCCATCTGTTTCACCACACCTTTCCATCTCCTGTCTCTTTGTCTTTATACCAGCTATTCCTCCATACTTTAAATTGCTCCTTCCTCACCTCTGCCTCTTAAAATCCTTTGTTTCTTTCAGGGCTCAGCTCAAGCACTTCCCTTGACATAAGCCTCGTTTGATTGTCCCTCTCCATTCCCAGCTGCTAGTGCCATACCTCAAAAATTACCTTGCATCAATTTTGCTTTAAAAAAAAGCTTGATGAATGAATCAATAAATCCAATTGCCTTTATGTGCCAACCAGCTGATTTATGACTTCCCTCATCATCCTGAGGACCAAAGCACTCTGCCCTGGCTATCACTCCCATATATGTGTTTTCTTACCCAATTAGAATGTAAGTTCCTTGAGGGCAGGGATCTTTTCCTATGCCTGGCACATAGTAAACATTTAAAATGTGGGGCTTTTTTCCATTTGTTCATTTTTATTCATACATATACCATATGTGGTGTTTGCTCCAGCTAGATTGCAAGTTCCCCAAGGGCAGTACCTGTTTCATTCCAATATTTGCATCCCAGCATCTAGAGGAGTTCATATTGAATAAATATTTGTTATTGTTGTGGTTTATCCTTCGTTCTTGAAGAGGACCATGACATCAGAGAGATGATATGACTTGCAATTGAATTTGATTTGAGTGAGGAAGGGCTATGCCAAGTCACCAGCCTCACTTTCTTCTTCAGAGTCATCTGGGTCCAATGGCCAGATATCAGCAGCTAGGTGGAGTAATGGATACAGTGCTGGGCCTGGAGTCAGGAAGACTCATCTTCTTGAGTTCAAATCCAGCCTCAGATACTTATTAGCTGTGTGACCCTCAACAAGTCACTTAACCCTGTTTGCCACAGTTTCCTCATTCATAAAATGAGCTGAGGAAGAAAATGGCAAATCGCTCCAGTACATTTGCCAAGAAAAGCCCAAAATGGGGTCACCAAGAGTAAGACCTGCTTGTTAGCTGACTGATTGAAGGAGCAGATTGAGAGACAGCACCATCAAAAGTTCCTGCTTATCTTCAGGGAAAGATCAGTAAACTGTTCTTTCATCCTGACTCAACCCTCCTCAGATTGACATTTATCTAATTCCCATCAGCCAATGCCTTGGGCTGCTTTTCAACTCATTCCTCCGTAAAATATATTTAGTTTTTAATAAAACATCACATTTTGACAATTGTCTTCTCAGTCATTATAGAATGGAGTCCTTCTACCAAGATAGAGAATTATCATCATTTTCTAATATCTAATTATAAGATATTAATTACTCTGGGTCTCGTGAGCAACAAGATGGAGAACTAGACATTGACTCTGATCCCCATGACCTCTCAAACCTCTATAAAACAACAATTATGGACCAAAGTTAAAGCTGCTTCAGTGCTATTTACCTTCATCCTTACTTTTTTCATCATCTCTCTTGATATTTTATATTTTTTTTGTTTTTTCAAATGAATTTTGTTGTTGTTTTATTGAACTCTGTAAAGTATTCCCTTGGTAATTTGATTGGCATAGCATTAAAAGTGCAAATTAATTTGAAGAATATTGTCATTTTATCATATTAGCATGGCCTAGCCATGAGCACTGAATTTCTCTAGCTAGTTAGACTGTTCTTTACTTTAAGGGGTGCTTTGTAATTGTATTTATACAGGTATTTTGTGTGCTTTGAAAAGCTAATCCCTAGGTATTTTATACAGCTTTTAGTTATTTGAAATGGGATTTCCCTTTATATTATTGTTTCTTGTATTTTATTATTATTTACAGAAATGCTATAGATTTTTGAGGATTTATTTTCTAGCCTGCAACTTTGCTGAAGTTATTAATTGACTCAATTAGTATCTTTGCTGATTCCCTAGGGTTTTCCAAGTAAATCATCATATATCATCAGCAGACAAGGAGAGTTTTATCTCCTCTTTAACTATTTTTATTCTTTTAATTCCTTTCTCTTGTCATACTGCTATTGCTCACATTTCCAGAACTATATTAAATAACAAGGATGAGAATAACCATCCTTGCTTCATGCCTGTACTTAACGGAAAAGATTCTAGTGTCTCCTCATTGAATATAATGCTTGCTTTTGGTTTTAGATACTTTTCATAATATTAAAAAGATTCCTCCTATGCCTATGTTTTGTAGAATTTTTAACATAAAGAATATTGTACTTTGTCAAAGGCTTTTTCCGCATATGTTGAGATGATTGTTTTCTTTTCTATATTTTGATTTTTAATATGATTACTTATGTTGATTGTTTTCCTTTTTATTTATTTTTAATATTCAGTTTTTCAACATTTTGAACATCTCTCCAAATATTTCTCTTTCAAAATCTCCAAAATCTCTCTCTCACTTCTTCCCCTCCACTACCCACTGAGAAGACAAGCAATATGATACCAATTATAATATGTGAAGTCATGCAGAATATATTTCCATATCAGCCATGTTGTTCAAAAAGCAAGAAAAATAGCGTAGCTCCTCTACAGACAAAATTAATGTACCTAGAGTAAGAAGGGAAGTGGTCAAAAGCAAAAAAGAAAATCACAACAGATGTCTCTTATATACAAGATACATAAACAATAAATGCATAGAGGTCAAAGAATATAAACTAAAAGCTGTCTTAAAGAAGGGCAAAATAATCACAACTATAAGAAAAAATGCTTCAAATCACTAATAAAAGAAATGCAGATAAAAACAACCATGAGGTTTCACTTCACACCCTGAAAATTAGCAAACAAGACCCCAAAATAGCAATTATCAATGTTGGAGAGGTTGTGGAATGACAGGCACACTAATTCAATGTTAGTTGAGCTGTGGAATGATACAATCATTTTGGGAAACAATTTGGAATTATGCAAATAAAGTGACTAAAATTTCCATACCCTTTGAACCAGAGACTCCATAATTGAACTTTTACTACAAGGAAGCCATCGATAAGGGGAAAAAAAGATCCTTATCTACTACACCACATGAATGTGACAGAATATTACTGTGCTGTAAGAAATCATGTGTATGATGAATACAGAGAAGAATGGAAAGATCTATAGGAACTGATGCAAGTGAAGTAAGCAGAGCCAAGAAGATAATGTGATAGTAACTACAACTTTTTCAATGTATTGGTCAATTGTGCTGATTTTTTCCCTCTTTAAATAATACTGCTTGTTACATGGGAAGGCTCTCCGGAAGCTGAAGGGGGAGGAATACTTGGGATAACTATGATGATGTAAGAAATAGAAGACATCAATAAAAACGTTTTAAAAAAATATTAGTTACAGATGACATTCCCTCCTGTGCTTCTGGTTATTTTCCCTTGACTCAGATTGCACAGCAAAACAACAAATGGGAAAAAGTACTCAGATCATCTTCCTTTCCTTTTCTTCAAAGTCTGGGGCTGCGGAGTATCTTTCCCTCTTCAGCATCTTCATATGATGCATCCAATGGGCATTAACTTTAGCTATTAATTGATAAATGCAAACTACAAGAGAACAGATTTGGGAACAGATTGTGAGGCACATAATAAAATCATTAAAAACCCTCCTCGTCAGAAATGATTTTTGTGTGCATGTGAATCTGGTGCTTTGGGACCTCTGAATTAGGCTGAGAGAAGCCTATTTATCCTCATTGTGAAGAGATGGGATGCTTCTTTGGCAGTAATTGCAAGTTGTTGATGATGAAGCCTTTCAAAATGGAATAATAAGAGGGAGACAGCTTCTTATAAGGGTGCTCTTTACTATTAGAGAATTTTGAAACAACTCTCTGCCTTTAATATATTTCTAGATGGGGAGCTGAGATCTCCTCTCACCTGCTCCTAGGGCTCACTTCCACTTGTCTCAGTTGGGAAAGGTAGATGGAAGGATATTAGAGAGTAAGGAAATACCAAGGGGGAAGGGAATAAGCATTTATTATGCACCCACTATGTACCAGGCACTATCCTAATGCT
The DNA here is from genome assembly GCF_011100635.1 of Trichosurus vulpecula. Taxonomy (NCBI): domain Eukaryota; kingdom Metazoa; phylum Chordata; class Mammalia; order Diprotodontia; family Phalangeridae; genus Trichosurus; species Trichosurus vulpecula. Next base: position 67,090,309 of record NC_050581.1, read on the forward strand.
TTATAAATATTATCATTTCTTGAAAACTAAAAGGAGGATTGAATTTTCCAGCACATTGGCTGATGGGTATTTGTTAAATGCCAACTTGAAGAGGGCCAAGTATAACATGAAATACAAGATTGTGTGAAGTACCATTATATGGGAAGCCTCTACAAATCAGGAGAATTCCATGGGAAATATGAAAAGATGGTTGAAACAAAGATTGAATGGCTGACCTAATAGAACCAGGAAATCATAGAAGAAGTCTAGAATTTTAGATCTGGAAGAGATATTTGAGCCAAGAAAATGCCTTGCACAGAGTAGGAATTAAAAATGCTTGCTGAAGGAATCAATGAATCTAATTCAATCTTCAGCCCTTTAACTTCATTAATGCTGTGTGTCAGAGAGGGTATGTTGTACATCAAAATAATTGTTAGTAACAAATTAGATACTAGAACACAAGGCCCCCGATTCACCTTTTGGTTGACTTTCTATTCCACCCTAGTGAATTTACTTCCACAAAACTAATTCAAAATAATACAAAAATGCTTTTTAAAAGAACTGAAGTATGACACTCACCAAACTATATGTAATAATTTTGCAGAAAGGTTAAGAAAGAAAAATTGTCCTCAGGGAGCTATTCCCAGAATACTTGTTAACCTGGAGAGGTAGTATGGGAGAGTGAAAATATGACTCCCTAGATCTGAAGTGAGAAGATTTGGGTTTGAGCCCCTCCTGAGAGCAAGTCCATTAATCTATCTGACCTTCAGTTTACCCATTTGTAGAATGGGAATATTAATCCTAGAGTATTTTTTTTAATTTTGAGAGTTTGGTAGAAGGAAGATTTGATACAAAGATTTGGATATTTCCTGGATATAACATGAGAAGTCTTGGATTTGAGGGCCTGCTGTTAATCTCTCTGATCCTCAGTTAATTCATTGATAGAATGGGGATATCAATACTTGCATGATATCCTTCCCAGGATTATTATGAAGAAAGCCCAATGTGAAATATAAAATGCAATATAATTTTACTTTATAGTTCCCCATGACCCAGTCTAATGCTTCATCATGGGACCAGTGGGCTTTCACATGCTATGCCTATGTCAAGGTAATAATGGATCTTTTTGAAATATTTATTATTATCCTTAGCATAGTAGATAGAGAGCTTAATATGGAATCAGAGTCAGAAAGACCTAGGTTCAATCCCCATTTATGAGACATTCTGACTATGTGACCCTAGGCAGTTCCTTAACCTTTCAACATCCCCAGGCAACTTTTTAAGAATATAAGTTTCAGAGCAATTGCTCAGACATATTGATAGTAGGGTTGGGTTTTTTTCACATGGAATTGGCTATGCCAATGAAATCACAGGTCTGGACCAAATTCCTCATATTATTGCATAAAAACTTCAAAGAATCTGTGGGGTTTTAAAAATGAAAGTTAAAGGAAGATAACGAACAGATTAAATATAGAAAATGTCCACAATGTAAAATAAATAATAAATAAAAAGATTTCTCTTTAAAAAGCATTTAAGATACCAGATCCATTCCATTTGGCCATCCCAGTCCTGAGGGTGCAGCAGAAGGCAGTAGGAATGCCACTTAGAGAAGCAAAGGTGAAAAGAGCAGTTGGACGAGGGTATGCAAAGGAGGTCTAGGCTGAGAGTAATGTAGGCTCATGTCTCCAGACACTGGAAAGAGGAGAAGATGCCTAACATTTGGAAAAAGTCAAAGATGCTATTACCCAAGGTAAATGTAAAAATCCCAATAGCCATTCACCCACATGCCTACTTCCCTGTCTCTGTAGAAAATAGAAAACCTTATGAAAATAATCTCCAGGGGAATTGAAGCCATCCTGGAGGAAGGGATGAGAATACAATGGAAGGACATTCACAAATTTGACTCTGTACCAGACCATGGCTTTACAGCCTCATTATTGACAAGATGGCATAAAGAATATAAAATCCACTACACTTCTTCTTGAGTTGGTAGAACAAAAAGTCACATTAAATGTTCTCCTCTTACATATTAAAATTATATAATAATCATAACAAAAATAATAACAATTAACATTTATAAAGCGCTTTGGGCAGCGAGGTGTCACAATGGATAGAGCACTGGAATCAGAAAGACCTGAGTTCAAATCTGACCTCAGACACTTACTAGCTATGTGACCTTGGGCAAGTCATTTAACCCTGTTTGTCTCAATTTCCTCATCTGTAAAATGAGCTGGGGAAGGAAATGGTAAAGCACTCCGGTTACCTTTGGGGGCCACAAAAAGTCAGACATAACTGAAAATGATTATACAATAACAACGACAAATATAGCTCTTCAAGGTTTTTAAAGCACTTTACAAATATTATCTCATTTTGTCCTTACAACAACCCTGGGAAGGAGGTACTATTATCATCCTCTTTTTACAGATGAGAAAACAGGCACAGAGAGGTTAAGCGACTTGCCTAAGGTCCTACAGTTAGTAAGTGTCTGAGGCTGGATTTTAACCGGGGTCTTCCTGACTTTAGGTCCGGGGCTTTATCCGCTGAACCGCAAAACTGCCAAAATTATATTGAAAGATACAACAATTGAGATAAACTTTGTTTGGTGACCCTCTGATCCTTGATAACAAACCAGATCTAAAACGTGCTCTCCAAGGACGTCTGCCACTGTGAGGGGGATGTACAGTATACTTTCCAAATATAATGAGAATTCTCTATGGATGGCAAAATCCTCCAGATGTTTCTGTTTGCATAAAATATTACACTGACTGTATCAAGTATCTGAACATTTCAGAGCCTCCTAAATGAGATATTCAATTGTCAAAAGTGTTTAGCCTAACTATCCAAACAGGGGAAACCAAGTAGATGAAAAATGCCTGTTATCTAAGGAAATTCAGTCCTACAATCACTCATTAAATGCCTATAATGTATAAAGCACTGTGTTAGATACTTTGGAATACAAAGGCCAAGAAAAAAAAAGACAGTCCCTATCTAATAACAAGCACAACAGATTGAGTATTGAGTCGGGATTCAAAAAGACCTGAGTTCAAATCCAGCCTCAGACACTAGCTAGATGACCCCAGACAAGTCATCTAACTATAATCTGCCTCAGTTTCCACAACTGTGAAATGAGAGTGATAATAGCAACTACATCACAGGATTACCGTGAGAATCAATTGAGATAAATGTTTATAAAGCATTTAGCATAGTACCTGGCATATAGTAGGCATTAAATAAATGCTTATTCACACGTCTCTCTTCCCCTCCCCCCCAATAACCTTTTATACATATGAAGTTGGGTGGGCAGCCTCTATAGCTGGTACATCAGTGCAAATGCCACTAATAAACAATTATTTAGATCTAAAATTAAGCAAAAGGGCAATAGTGGACTAGATAGCCTTTGAGAAATTGTGGCATTTTTAATGTTATAAGCCTTCTCCCTGAAATAAGGCCCATCCTTCTAATATCAATATTCTCCCAACAATGGCTACATGGACACAAGATATGGAACACTATGGTCTCTGAAGAATTAGAATTATGAGCAACCCCAAGAACAATAGGGAAGTACATGGAGACTGGGGTAGCTAATGGCATAGCGGATAGAGCACTGGACCTGGAGTCACAAAGACTCATCTTTGTGAGTTCAGATCTGGTCCCAGACACTTACTAGCTGTGTGACCCTGGGCAAGTCACTTAACCTTATTTGCCTCAGCTTCTGTAAAATGAACTGGAGAAGGAAATAGCAAACCACTTCAGTGTCTTTATGAAGAAATCCTAAATGGGGTCACGAAGAATCAAATACAACTGAAACAACTGAATAACAGCAAAGTGTTTTAAGGTCTTCAAAGCATTATCTTGGGCAAGAATTTGTTAAAGAACATGAACAGAAGTCTCCACAAAATGAGAAGTTGTAGGTGAATTATAATATCCACCTTTGGAGAGATTCATCTTGATGGGATCCTATGTCCATCAAAATATCAAAGAATTCTCAATATCATTCATTTGAATTTTTTAATATTCAAATTGGTTTTGTTTATTTTTTCTCCCTTTTCCTTTCTTCTTTCTTAAAAAAATTATTTTTATAAGGGATAGCCCTCAGGAGAAATCTAGCTGATATGAAAACAAAATATACCATTGAAAATTTGTATTAAAAGATATAAATAATTTGATTTTTATCTAGGCCTTTGATGTAATAAGTTGTGTAGAGCTTCCTATATGGAAACACCCTCTAATGATGTAGATTCACAAGATTCCACAGCTTAAAGCCTCAAGGATCATGTGTCAGAAGCAGGATTTGAACCTAATTCTGACTTGGAGGCTAGCCCCCAATACATTATTCTATACTTCCTCTCAATTCTGAAGTTATTCATCTTTGTTTCTTTTCTCAAGGTCTCTCTGAAGAATGCTGGACTCAATTGTGAGACATGGGAGACACTGGGACAGGACCGCCTGGCATAGCATGCCATCATCAAAGATGACCCTGTGCCCTATGAGCAAAGCAGAATTATAGCAGCTCAAAAGAAACATGGGATGAGCAAATTTAGAGAGGTCTCCACTCCAAATGTCCAGGGGGATTAAATATTTGTGCCTGACCTGTGGTAGAGCCTTCTGAGCTCATATTGGTCTAATCAGCCACAATCAGACACACTGTACCTTGACCCCAACATAGTGATATCATTTGGGGCCTCTTCAAGCACGAAAGACAACAACCAAGACCCTGCATGGAAAATGTATTACAAAGACACAGGATTCAAATTACACAGGATGAGAAGGCATGAATGAATTGTGATCTTCATCAGAGAATGGGATATCCCCATTTGTGGGGTCATGGATCCATTCAAAATATGTGATTAAAATCTTTCTCTCTATTGTCATATTCTAAGGGAAAACACCTCCTCACTAGCACAAACGAGAAAATTATCAATCATCTTTCCTTTCCTTCTTTAGAACTTTCCCATCACAAGTGGCTGCTGTCCTCATTAAGGATGGGGAACTGTGCACGGAGGATGAAAATGCAGCTTTTGATTAATTAAATTCCCAAATGAGTTGGGAAATATGTCCACCCTTTATTAAGGCTCAAGCATCCCCACCCCACTCCCGTAAAGTTGGGAAAACTGAAGCCAGAGCTCCTCTTAGAGCTTTTCCCATGATATTTGTGATTACAAGTTAGGCTATTAAACGCATAGCTTGCTAGAAGGCCATAAAATGTGGCAAAGTTAATGTCTCTCCCAGGACCTTCCGTTCTGCATTTCCTGACTCTTGTGGGTTTAAATTTGTAACCTATCATTGCACTCAAGTAACTTTTGCACTTAATTCTCTTGGATTTTTTTTAAGATGAAACTGCCAACACTTCACAAGGCTCACTTTCCAGCAGCTGCCGTTGGCTCACTAGAGCGAGCAGCTGGGGTACCAGCATCTCTCTGCCTCTCCGGTTGTCTAAGAGGAGAATGAGACAGTAATGTACTATAGATTCACTCTGTTTCTATATCATTAAGACATTGTTTGCCCTTTAACCCCCTAGTAGCCACATCCTATTGTCTCTCAAGACCCACTTTTATTTATGGCCTAACAGATTAGATTGCCTTTTGACCCTAGGCTTCCTTAAGAGAGGCACAGCTTCAAAAATAAGGAAATGGCTCCAATATCTGCTTCCCAACTTCAGAATATCTGGAGCATTATGTTTCATTCTGGGCACCTCATTTCAAGGGAGGACAATGATCACCTGGAGAAGGTCCAGAGGAGGGTGATGAGCATGGCAAAGTTCTTCCAGTCAGTGCCATAGGAGGATCAGTTGAAGGAACTGGTTAAGCTTAACCTGAAGAAGAGAGGATATGACAGCCTTAGACACTCTCAATAGACCCTGTGGGCACAGTCCTACTGTAGAATAGTATTAATAATAAAATATACTCTTATGGTGATGATGATGATGCTAGCACTCATACAATGCCTTAAGATTTGCAAGGTCCTTTACAAATATTATACCATTTTACCCTCTCAATAATTCTAGGAGGTAGGTGCCACTATTATCCCCATTTTACAGATTTACAGGAAGTTGCAGAAGTTAAGTAACTTCCCCAGGGTCACACAGCTAATAAATGTCTGAGATAATATTTGAACTCAGGTCTTCCTGACTCCAGGCCCAGTGTGCTATCCACTGCCAGAGCTAGATGCTTCAATAATAACTCACATGTGCATAGCCCTCTTAGATATATATAGTGCTCTTCCCCACAAAAACCCATGAGCTGCACGGTACAAGACATATAATCTCCATTTTACAGATGAAGACATTGAGGCTCACAGGCTACGAAATTGAGGCTCACTTGTAGCTGATGAGGGTGGGAGCTGGAGATAGAATGCAAGTCTTCTGACAGCAAATCTAGCTCTCTTCCCACTCTGTCATGTTGCCCCCCCCCCACCCACGACAGCAGTTGGTGTTCTTTGCAATGACCCTCAGTCGTCAAGAAAATGTCAGACTTTGGTCAGTATTCTATTAATAGGGCAAGGAAGTAGACCTTGCATTTTAGAAGTTTTTCATTCCATCATTTGATTAAAAAAGTATTAAACATCTACTAAGTTCTAGGCACTGTGTTAGGCATCAGGGATACAGTACAAAAATAAAAGCCTCTGTCCCCCAAGGACATTACATTCTATAGGAAGAGACAGCATGTACCCATATGTGAATTAAGTATACACCAAATATTACAGAACATTTTAAATACAAGGTGATCCATCTGAAATACTTAAAACTCTTTAATATTTAGGGATTAGGGACTTAAACTTGGATTATTTGGAAAATTTACTGACAGAACAACTCATTCCCTGAAAATAATGTTTAAAAGTTGTAGAAACTCAGAATTACAATGGACCTCAGTGGTTACTTAATCCAAACCATGCCTTTAATAGAACTCCCTTCATAAACTATTCACTAAAGGGACAGGCAGGTTTTGCTTGAAGAACTCCACTGCGGATGAACCTACTCCACCTAAGGCAACATTTTCCACTACTGGATAGCTCTGTTTCTCACATTACACCTAAATTTCCTTCTTTGCAGCTCATACCTGTCACTCTAAGTTCTGCCCTCCAGAATCAGTCAGAACAAATTGTATCCATCTTCTATAACATGGCTTTCCAAGTACTTGCAAACAACTATCTTGTCTTCCCTGAGTCTTATCTTCTTCAGGATAAACATTCCCAGTTCCTTCAACTTATCAAACAGCATGCTAATTGCCCTTCTCTGAAAACTTTCCAGCATATCTGTTTCCTTCCTAAAACATAGCACACAAACTCAGAGCAAAGTTAAGGAGAATTATTCTTCCCCTATCCTTAGAGTCATTAAATTTTAAAATTAGAAGATCATCTCATCCAGAGATTCCTAACTTGGGGTCCATGAACTTTTTTTAATATCTTGATAACTGCACTTCAATATGGTTTCCTTTTTCACTCTAAGAATTTTATTTTACTCATTTAAAAATATTATTCTGAGAAAGGATTTCTTGATTTCACTAGATGGCCAACATGGGCCATGATACCCAAAGGTTAAGAACTGCTGCTACTATACAACCCCCTTGCTTTACAGAGGGGGAAATTGAGACCCAAAGAGCAGTAACTTCACATTTCCACAGCTAGTTGGTAGCAAAGTCATCACTGGAGCTCTTGGATATTATTATAAATTACCGAACAGTTGATACCAATAAGGAAAAAGAACATAAAAAGACTGGAGTTGCCATAAGATGAGAAAATAGGAATATGTCCTTAAACTGGGGATGTGATAACACAGCACCTTTCAACCTTCTACATGTTAATTTCCTATTCTTTTTTTCAGAATTCTTGTAACCCTCTATCCAGGGCACTCTCTGACAGTGACGGCAATAAAAACCGAGGGAAGTTTATTCTTTACATTTACATGAGAAGCAGACCAAAACCCCTCCATGCACCATCAATCAGAGCAAATTAATTCTAGTCTCCCCTCCCCTGCCAGCTTTCAACATTAGAGAGATTTAAACCATAAGACAAAATCAAATGACAGATAAGCATCTCAATCAGTACTGGTATCTTAACCGCTATAGACACAACCCCGGCCGTGGTGATGCATTATACATATTTTGTGTCGCCTCTGTCTGCTGGCTTTGTCAGACCTCAGATTCCTCTAGCACTTAAACTGCTGTCATCCCAATAATGTTATTCATTGTTAGTGATGACTCCGGGTGCTATATCACAAACGCGGGACATGACGCATACAGTAAGGGGAAGGAATTGGCAGGATAATATCTTCCACTCTTCTGTGAGCAATTACTTGCTTCCCTTGATTTTCAATAATCCCTTCCACCCCCTCCCACCTCCAACTCCCCACCTGCAATGAACCAAACACACACCCAGTTAAGATTCCAGGTGTACTTCGTCTTTACATTTTTGTTCACTTCAAGGGCTAGAAATATCAGCATGAAATCTGGAAAATATGGTATTCCTTTCCTGAAGCGTACGTAGGAGTAGGTGGGGTTTTTTTTCCCCTTAGGTGTCACTGTGTTATAAAGTACTATTTTTTTTTTTTGGAAGGAGGAAAAGTTCAGGTGTGTGATTTCGTCAGGGTTGGGAACTCGTGGTGTGGACATAACTTTCACAAATACAGACCAACAATTGTTCTGTAATTTTACCTAGAGTAGCCTGGGGCACTGAGAGGTTGTGACCTGCCTGTGATCACATAATTAGCATATGTCGGAAGTAAAATTTGAACCCAGGTTTCCTGACTTCAAAACTGGCTGTCTTTCTACATGCTGCCATGACCAAAACTTGCTATCTTGAGGGAGAGGAAAACACAGCTCCCTCAGGCTCCTTAGGAAAGGAAACTTTAATTCAGATATTTACAATCCTTGAAGAGAAGACTTAAACCCAGTCTTGGTGACTTCAAGGTCAGCCATCTATCAACTGTTATGATGCCTCTCATCCTTATATTGACTTCAGGGAAAGGGAGGAGTGACTCTCCTCCCCTTCCCCATATTCAACAAGCATATATTGGGTACTTACATACAAACACCAAGCGAGAGAATTATAAAGATAAATAAGATATGGCTCCTTTCTTTTATGCTTAAAGCCATAATGCCAGTGAGCAGACTGGCAACAGTCCCAAACAGTAGGACAATTGCGCAGTACAGGCCAGGTACGATTGGATTTCCAGGACCTCCATAGCACAGTGCTTGTGGGGACATAGCATTTGATCAAGAAAAAGCATTGTCATTTTCATCATTTTTCCTATACTTTAAACATTTTGTTCCCTAACGACAACTCCCACAGTCAAGCTGCCTTGGGCATTCTCATCCCCATTTCAGAGATGAACACACTGACTCGACCAAAGTCCTGTAACTAAGCATTGACAAGGGCAGCACGCGAAGGGGATTTCTGGGTCTCAAGCTAAGGCTCTTTGCGCTGCATCACAGCTGCTTACGAACAATATTTCTTATTGATGGATTGTCTCAACCACAGTGATTTTCCTTAGAAGGAACCTGTCTGCTGCTCTTTTTTCCTGACAAAAGTTGGAAAATGAGGTGCTGGGCCTTTCTTCCTGATATTATCCAGTCATTTTGGGAGCAAACCAACTCAAAAACATACAAAGATATCAATCTCCCCCACATTGGTCCCTGAAATGTGACTGAACCCAACAATCAAGTTATATCTACTAGTCATCTGAGTCCTAGACTTAGGGATATGAAGAACCAAGTTCAAATTCTGCCTCAGACACTTACTAGTGACTCTAAGGCAATTCACTTTAAGTGTCTGTGCCTCAGTTTCCTCGTCAGGAAAACAGGAATAAATAATAGCAGCTTATTGTGAGGCTCAAATTGAATAATACATATAAAGCGCTTTGCAAACTTTGCAAGTGGGCTACTTATCCTAGAAAGTCAAATCTATTTAGAAACAGGAGTGTTCTGAAGGCAACTTGAACAGACTTGCAAAAACCGATTGTAAAATTTTTGTTGGGTCGATTGTTAAATTTTTGTTTTGTCAATTGTTTAGACTTAAGAAAGTGATGGAAAAATGTTAATAATGTATATTAAACTTTAAAGTGTGCTGTGTGCTTTTTTTTTATCAGAGAGCCAATTGTTAAACATTAATAGTCCACCTGTAAGAAGATACTAATCAAGGCCTACTCAGAGTGTGGAAATGGAGATAGATAATATGGAAACAGAGATCTGATTACAACTATGGATCTGGAGAAATGAGGTTCACATATGCCATTGGAAACAGGGTTTAGGGAAAAGATACTCCCACAATGGGGAGCAATGCCAGGTCTACAGAACTGACTGGAAGCAGACCTGTAACTAGGGCAGCATGACCAGGGCTTTGCTCCAAGCCATCGATATTTAAAAGGTGCTGGCAGCACTCTAAGTGCTTTGGCAGCCTAGAAACAACAGAACTAACTACTTAACTAGAATAATTAGTTAAAAGAGAAAGGCACCAGTGAGTTCCTACCTATTCTGGCCCCACCCTGCTTCTACTGCCAGCCACAGAGGCCTTGTAGCATCCCCGGGTCTCTGTCTCCCTGCTGTGTGGTAGTAGTCCCACCACACATATCCACCCCACCCTGAGAACTGAATTTGTCTTTTAAAAGTTTAGTTTGAGGGCATCTTTTGTGCTGTTGGCTCCAGGCAAGAAAGCTGGCAAGTTAAAACTCTGACTGAAAGAACAGGGAGAAGGGGAATGGACAAAGCAGATGTCCAAGAGAGGGACATTGCTCCAGCTATCAGGGGGAAGGACCTGTTTTCTACATGGTTAGGTTTGACCATCCACTTGAGATAAATCACAGAGTCTCACAAAATAATTGTAAAAAAACAAATATAAAGCAGCCTATGTAGGATGGGTCTTAATCTTGAGAAGATGTCTAGCATTTTCCAAACAAGGGGAACATTCATGATTAGGGGGGCAACCCTTGAAATGAAAAAAAATACATATTTTTTTCATTCCAACTCTACCTGGGGAGCTGATATAAATGTGTGTCTTATATCACTCCATGTTTCCTGCAACTACATTTTATACTATCTAAATCTGATGCTATGCAGCATTTTTTTTATTTCAACTGGGGAGCTGCTCAGTAGTAGAGGCCAGCTAGTGTTATTTCAATTCAGCCCCAGTGGTTAAACTGAACTGCCTGACTAGAAAGCAGTGCTTTGGGGAAGAAACCTTAGAGCGCTCAGCAATTCCCCTTTTTCCAGTGCTCCAAAGCCAACCTCAGCAAAATACCTAACCCACCTGTACCCAGGGGGCTGTGAACAGCCCTGACATTCAGAACAATTCATGGTTTGCCAAAATGCCTTGGCGCATCTGTGCTGAAAATGAGATCCAAGTGTTTCAGACAATGTGCTCTCTCGAGTTCCATATTATCCCACGTTTTATTTTATTTATAAACGGAAAAGCGATTTATGGTTCCAGTGTGAAATCCGAAGAAGGGGGACGTGCATTTGGCATTCACATAAGGTCAGGCAGCAGTACACCACAACAAACAATGGAGAAATCAGAGAACAAAGGACTGGGGGGTCTATGTGGATTTCCTTCACCCCCCTCCCCTTGTTATATACAGTATTAATAATAAACTCAGTGGGGCCTTCCCATAATGCATGCCCTGTTACAAAGGCAGCATGACCACATAATAATCCCCCCTTACCACCTCCCCCATCATGAAAGAGAAAAAAGCCATTAGCAATTGGTTTCAAATTAGTAAGCTCAAGAGAACAAAGATTTAAAGAGAAAAGAAATAAAGAAAAGAGGTATAACCATCCTCTTCTCGTTTGAGGGTTTATTCCCCTTATGTTCAAATATGGACCTGAATTTCCTCATCTTTGAAAATGAGGGGGTAGTACTAGATGGATTCAGAGATCTGTCCAAGCTCTTAGTCTATATTCCTATGTATGAGGGATAATTTCAAAACAAAACACAAGATTCATTGAACCCGAGCTCCAAAGTGATTTAATACCGTAATGTGGAATGATACATAGGCTGAGAACAGAGTAATGGACTGAGAGGAAATCCTTGGCCCAGTCAGTCTCTGTTGCTGGCAGGTCTTCTGGGCCAAGCTAGACAAAGTAACTTTTTTTTTCTTTTTTGCCTCTCTGAAGCACTCACATACTCAGTCATACCTTAGCAAAATTAATGGAAAGTTTGACAGTTCTGTCGCTAACCAGGGCACTCACATAGCTTCTCCAAGTCTCAGTTTCTTTAGCTGTCAAGTTAGGATATTGGACTAGATAGTAACTAAGATCCCTTGCAGCTAACAATCCTATAGTTTTTCAAGTTCCTTTCTGCTTAGATTTTCTACTTCTCAAAAGGGCACATGGAAGACATTTAGAGCCGTAACCACCTCAGAGCCAATATGGCGCTCCCCTAAGCTAATGACAAGGAGATGGGGGAACACTACTTCCCCAAAAGACCACCACCTCCATGCTTTCTTCCCCCAGAGACCTCTGCACCACTCCCTCTTGGACAGTCTGCCTATGCCTCTCTACAACTGAATTTGCCCTGGGTCTATGTATGGCTTTGGGGTGTTACTAGGGCACTAATGAATAAGTTACTTCTCTGGATCAACTTCAAGGAATTTAGGAGAGTTAATACATACATACATACATACATACATACACACACACACACATACATTTTCACAACCTGCAATTGTGTTATATTTGTGTGTGACCCTCTGCTGTATACTTGACAGCACACACACTTTTCCTGATTCCTGCTCTACGACCCTTTCCCAAAAGTAAGAGAGTAGGGGAAGAACTATAAGCAGGAGATGAATGAGGAGGAAGAGGTGAATCCTTCTCCTGTTAAGATTCCACCATAGAGAAGAACAGGAATGAAGGAATACACATTATTCCTCTACTTCCTTTCCCCAACGGCCTCCCTCAGTATTTATCCCCCTGACTCGTCGGTGTCTTCAATGCCAGAAGCCAGGCCAAGAAAAGGATGAGTCTTCTTTCCCTAGATATTTGCTAAGCAAAACAAAGTAGATTTCTCAGGGCGCTCCTATTTACTTGGGCCCTGTAACAACTGACAAGAAGGAACAGGCTCAAGAGCTGACTCAAAAGCCTAACAAAGGGGGTGGAACAATAGGGAAATATCTCAGACAAGGTCACCGGGACACCAGGATTGTGCCACTATCAATGGCACAACGGCATCAGAGCTGTTTGTTTGTTTGTTTAAGGGGGGGGAAAGGCAGCTAAACAGGTTAATGAATAGAGCTCTGGACCTGGAGTTAGGTAAACCCAAATTCAAATCCTGCCGCAGGCATCTACTATATGTGTGACCCTAGAAGAGTCATTTTACCTCTGTTTGCTTCAATTTCTTCATCTGTAAAAAGAGGAAAATAGTAACATCTAACTCCCAGGGTGGTTTTGAAGATAAAATGAGATAACATTTAATGTGCTTTACAAATCTTAAAGCACTATGTAAATATTAGTTATCATCATTATTAAAAGGCTTGCTAATGTACTAGCCACCTATGAAAAGATTGAATTACAGAATCTCAGCTGGAAAGGACAAAAGAGACTAGTTACTGGCCAAACTGTGCCTATGGTAGACTCTCCTTAACTATGTCTCCAATGTATAGTCATCCATCTTATGATCTGAAGACCTTTGATAAAGAAGAACCCACTCCTTTCTGAGAGGGTACATTCCACTTTTAGGAAGCTCTCATTAGCAGGGAATTTTTTTTCACATCTAACCTAAATCTTTCCAATTTCCACCTTTTGTTACTTGTTCTGTCCTCTGGGGCCAAGAAAAACAGGATGAATCTGTAGATAAAGACAGTGTCATGTACTGGAAAGAGCTTTGGCCTTGGAGTCAGGAGGGACTTGGATTTGAATCCTTTCTCTAGAACTTTTTTAAAATTAATTTTGTTTATTTTTGAGGCAAGCAGGATTAAGTGACTTGCCCAGGGTCACATAGGTAGTATCTGAGGCTAGATTTGAACTCGGGTCCTCCTGACACTAGGGCTGGTGCTGCATCGGTGATACCTAGTTGCTCCTTTCTAGAATTTTCTATGGGCAAATCAGTAACTCTCCCTGAGCCTGAGTTTCCTCAGTAACAAAATGGTGGTATTGATGGCTACAGTGCGTACTTTACCATGCCTAGATGCTGGAGGATAAACTGAAATCAAGGCTCTGTGTATGACACTTTGTAGACCTTAAAGTGCCACATGAATGTCAGCTATTATTTTATATAACCCTCCAGGTACTTTAAGCCAGCCCCTGTATGATAGGAGCCCCTGTAAGACTTCTGAAAGCAAAATATTCCTCTTTCCTTCAACTGATGGCTGTGTGGCCTGGCCTTTTAAGAACCCTTTACTGTAGAGTAGCTATGTGGTGTAATGGATAGAGTGCTAGACCTGGACTTAGGAAGACCTGCATTAAAATCCAGCCTCAGCCTGGATGCATGGCCCTAAGCCAGTCACTTAACGTCTGTCTGCCTCAGTTTCTTGATCTATAAGATGAGGATAATAATAGCACCTGCCTCCCAGCATTGATGTAAGGATCAAATGAGATACCTGTAAAATGCTTTGCAAATTTTAAATCAATATATATAAATGCTATCATCATCATCATCATCATTGTCATCGTGGTCGTATTCTCTGCATGCTCTCCTGAGGCAAGCCATTCCTCTTTCAGATGACTCTAACTCTTAGATCTCTAAGCTCCAGCATCTAGATTTTGGGTTCTTTTTACTCAAGCCACCTATGCATCCATATTGTATAACTCAATCCTCATTAGAACCAAAATTATTTATTTGTTAGAGGTCTGGTCAGGATTAAGGGTGTTGTTTGTGACAATGGAATGGAGAAAAGCTAAATCATCCATATGGGAACTGAAGCCGTGATCTCACCCTTCACAGGTAAGAAATGATCATTCGAAGGAACTATGGGGTCTTCAATGTTTTTGCCATGTTGTGCCAAGTGAACAAAGCCTGAAAAACAAAAGTGAACCCAGGATACTAGACCACTAGTAACTTGATCCTGACAATGCCCCCCACCCACTGCCACTTTTTTATAAGAGCAAAAATACCACCAAGCATAAATTTAGGTGCAGTAGTATCGACAGGAGGTGAGGAAGAGAAAAAAAGAGGAGTGAGGAGGGGAGGGAGAAGAGGAGTGAGATGAGAGAGGGAAAGGAAGGGGAGAGGAAAAGAGGGACAGGATACAAAAATGAAAACTACTACATGCCCTGATCTCAAGTAGCTGGCAACTTAATGCGGTGGTAGTGAGAGGACAGGGAAATGAAACATGAAATATAATCCTATGATACCTTTCAGCTGGGTGGTGGAGGGGAGAGGTCAAAGAAGGGTTCACCTGACTGAGGATTGAAGGTTGAGGGATATTTCTTTCTGTGGAGAAGAATATTCCAGGCAGAATCTTTTTTGTGCTTTGGCTCATTGCTACCTCCTGGCTTAGACCATAAATAGTCTGATGTTGCAGTAGAGAAAGCCTCCCTTCTCCAGCCCTACCTCCTATGAATTAGTGTCGCTTCTACTAAATTGAATGTAAACACAGATAATTCGTTAGGCTTCTTGAATTCAACAAAAGATATAAGTAGAAACAAAATGCCCAGAGAATCCTTAGATGATTCTGGATTCACATATATGCACCTATACATCAAACATTGATTTCGTAAATTTCTACAGGGGAGCAATGTCCTAAAATACAGGTCTGACCAAATCACTTATCTGCTCAAAAGTCTTTAGTGGTTCTCATGGCCTCTAGGGTAAAATCAAACTATTCAGTGTTAGGGGCCCAGTTAGAGCTGAGCCCTGCCCTCCTTGGACCTCCAGGCCCAGGGACCTGCTGAGATAAACTCAGGGCTTTGAGATATGGGTGGAGCCAGGAGGAGGGGTCTCGCCTTTGTTGCCTCCCTAGCAATTCCAGGTCTTTGCCCGGACCTGCCTGAGCACATGGAACGTCCGGCTCTCTGTCTGGGTTTGCCAGAACACATGGAACTTCTGGTTCTTTGCCTGGACTGCCTGCCCCGCAGGGAGCTTCGGGTTAGCGAGGGAAGAGAAGGGGAGGAGAGTAGGTGGAGTTGGGGTGGTCCTAGTACCCAGGTGTCTTGATTTTTACCTGTCCTTCACCCACGTAACCAAAGAATGTACCTACGTCACTAAAGATAGAAAAGTGCTGCTTGCTGAAATAATAAACGGAGTCATTCACCACCTTTTGGCTCCCACCTCATACATTGTCCGCGAGATCAGGTCCTTTGCTAGGCAAAGACCTGGGGCTTGGGGGGAACCCTGAGTATAGTTGCGAGGCTTGGAGGCCCGCAACAATTCAACCTAACTTTTGAAACCCTGTGATCTGCTGTATCCCGGCATCTCATTACTCAATGTTCCAAACTAGCCTATGAATTCTTCACCAAAGTCAACATACTGTCTCTCTCCAATCCCTACCCATTGCTTTTCATATAGCATTATCTCCCAAAGGAATGTAACCTCCTTGAGGATAAGGACTGTTTTTATCTTTGCATTTCTTCTGCCTACCATAGAATACTTTGTATATAGGAGGTACTGAATAAACATTTGTTTGAATTGAATGTGGTATAATGAAAAAGGCACTCGAGCTGGAATAGGAGACCCAGGTTTGACTCCTAATTCTGTCACTTATGACTTATGTGACAGTGGGCAAGACATTTAATCTCCTTGGGCCTCAGTTTCCTCACCTGTAAAATGAGGAGGTTGGCAGGATCCTAATCTAAAAGAATGCTGTAACAATCAAATGAGATAATAGATGTAAAGTGTTTTGTAATCAGAAAAGTATTTACAAATATGTATGAGTCATTATTGCTGTTCCATAGAGAGGAGGGACACCCTAATGATTAACCCTAACTCCTTTCACTAATTTCGCATATATGAATGTGTTTAAACTGGCATTTAAAATATGCTTAGACTGGTTCATTTAAACTTGTCTGCAAGTTACCTAACCCAATGACATTCAGAAAAGGACACTGATAGATGACATTGATACCATGCCCTTAACTGACATTTAGGTATTCTCGGGGTCACTTAACTTCTTAGGGCCTGAGATTCTTTATCTGTAAAATGAGAGGGTGAGCCTCTGAAGTGATTTGACCCTCCATGAAGAATAGAGACTGAAGGAGTGGCCCAATTGTCCTTAAAAGAACTGAAACTCAGGATTCTCTGAATTTTGGTCATTGCACCCCAACCAAATGTCTGCTCGCTTCCCTCATTTGATAAAACGGTGAACTTATCATTACTTGGTCTGTGATGCTCATCCTTAAATTACATGGGAGTGGTAGTTTAGTTTTGTGAGAGGAAAGAGGAAATCTAGTGGGTTTACAACAATAGTATGGATTTTGTTATACTTGGTATGTTGTTTGTCTTTGTTGTTCATCCTGTGTTCTCCAAGAGGACCAATGACATCAGTTTTGACTAGCAAGTGAATGAGATTTAAGTGAGGCAGAGCTGTGCAAAGTCTTTGGCCTCACTCTCTCCTCCAGAGTCATTCAGAGTCCAGTGGCAAGACATAGGTCAGGATGACTGGCAATACATAACTGACGAAGAAAAAGTTGCTACCATTATCCATGAGTGTGATTGAAAAAAGCCAAGGCTGTGTTTTCCTGAGGGGGAAAATCCCACCTCCATCTGTTGTTGGCAAAGATACTGGAGTGGATTGCCATTTCCTTCTCCAGCTCATTTTACAGATGAGGAAACTGAGGCAGACCAGTTTAAGTGACTTGCCTCGGGTCACACACACATCTAGTTAGTGTCTGAGGCTGTATTTGAACTCATGAAAATGAGTCTTCCTGATTCCAAGCCCAGCACTCTATCCACCATACCATCTAGTTTCACTAAAGAGTTCCAACTCTTTGTGACCCCATTTGGGGTTTTCTTGGCAAAGAGACTGGAATCATTTGCCATTTCCTTCTCCAGCTCATTTTACAGATGATGAAAGTAAGGCAAATAGGGTTGTGACTTGCCCAGCATCACACAGCTAGAGAGTGTCTGAGGCTGGATTTGAACTCAGGCCTTCCTGACTCCAGGCCCAGCCCTCTATCACTGTGCCACCTAGCTGCCCAACTCCATCTACAAAAGCACTGTACCTCCTAGAAACATATCTTATGCAAATATATATATGCACTAGTCTGGGATCAAACCCTTTTCATTACCAATTTACTATTTCTTCCATTTCTCTGTAAGTATAAAGAAAGTGGTTTGTATAGCCCTTCAAGAGCACTAGATGAGGGGCTAGAGGACCGAAGTCCTAGTCCCAGCTCTCCCTCTGGCTTTGGGATCTTGGGCAAATCACTTAAGGTCCCTTCCAACTTTATAATTCTCAGATTGAAGAAGTCAGGAGTAAAATATTTTAGCAATATATCCTTATTGACCATTTCCAACTCACCAGAAATCATAAGATAGTATGGTACTGGCTCTCAAGTCAGAGACCTGGATTCAAATCGTGATTTTAACACGTCCTTACCTGTGTGACCTGGGGTGAATCACTTAATCTCTCTGGGTTTTAGGTTCTGCATCTATAAAATGAGACAGTTGAACTAGATAGCCTCTGAGGTGCCTTCTAGCTTTAAATGTATGATCCTATTAGCAATCTTGCTCTAAAAAGTTGGCTCTAAAAATAGGAATAGCCCTAGGCAAAATCCAGAAGTAGGCAAAGTTTGTCTACAGTGCTTCTCCATACCTTGGAGATAGATAATAGAAAATTGGAGCTAAAAAAGACTTTGGCATCATCTGGTCTGATCCCTTTATTTGACAAATGAGTAAACTGAGGCTTGGGGAAGGGAAATGGCTTTTCTATAAATAATAATAGCTAATACTTACATGGCACTATAAGGCTTGCAAAGAACTTTACAACTATTATTTCTTTTTTTTCCAGAGAGAAAAACTTTTATTTTTTTCTGTAGAAACTCACACTAATTTTATTAAGGAGAAAGACTTTTCAGTACCTTACTATAATTTGCTTTTTTTGTTTTGTTTTAAAGTTAATTTATTTTTAGTTTTCAACATTCACTTCCATAAGTTTTAAATTTTCTCTTCCTCCTTCCCCTCCCCCCTCCCCAAGACAGTATGCAATATGATATAGTCTCTACATATATTTTCCTATTAAACATGTTTTCACATTAGTCATGTTGTACAGTATTATAACGAATGGGAGGAACCATGAGAAAACAAAAACAAAATAAAATAGTCTGCTTAGCTCTACAAATATTATTTCATCTTATGCTCATAACAACCCTGGGTTGTAGGTTCCAATATTATCCCCATTTTACAGATGAGAAACCTGAGGCATACAGGGGTTAAGTGACTTGTCCAGGGTTACACAGCTATTAAGTGTCTGAGGCTAGATTTGAACACAGGTCTTCCTGTGCTCTCTATCCACTGTGCCATCTAGCTGCCTCTATATACCCTCTTCCCAAATATCTTTTTGCCTTCTGATTGCTAAGTTTCTCACAATAATAAAATAGATAGTAGTCCATGCCAAAGCCAAGATACAGCATTTGTATATATCGTACAAGCTTTGAAAAGTATACCCTGTTTATTAGCGGAGATTCTTGTAAGATCACAGAATAAATACCCACATGACATGAAAAGCAGAATGGCTTCATTGTAGTCATGCTGTGCCCTGGATGGCCACCTGCCCTGCCCAAACCTAGTCTCAGCTGTGCCTTACGTAGGTAGCCCTTGGCTTACCTCCATCTTGCCTGTGCCTCACTGGGTCCTCCCGTGTTTTCTCTACCTCTCTTCTACCTAAAACGTAGCCATTCTATGTCCCATCTCATCAGCACCCTGTTTTCTATTACTTGACAGTGCTCTCAATTAGACCACTATAGGAAGTAATAGGTTTTAGCTATAAACTGTCTAGGAGTATAGGAGAACTAACATATTATCCTTTCCAGATGTTACCTTATTAAAATGCATATGTCTCTTTTGGAAAGCCCTTACAAAGTCACTAGTCCTGGGAACCACAGGCGTTGTGACAGGCCTGAAGGATGTAATTATGGATAAATGGGCCCTTTAGTACCCTTCAAATCATTTCAGGTAGGGAGCTGCTTATTTTGTCTGTATGTAAGGGCGCATTTCAGAAAGGTTTCTAACCCTAAATTCCCTGATCAAATCACTTCACAGAATCACAGTCACAAAATATTAGGATCTAAAGGACCTCAATAACCATCAGGGATGGGGAACCTGAGGCCTCAGGGAAACAGGTGGCCCTCTAGATCCCCAAGTACAGATCTTTGAATCCAAACTTTACAGAATAAGTTTGGATTCAGTCAAAGGGCCACACTTGAGGATCTAGAGGGCCACCTGTGGCCTTGAGGCCTAAGGTTCCCTGCCCTGAATTAATCCAACTCATATCATTTTTGTAGCACTTTAAGGCTTTTGAAGAGCATTGCCTACATTATTTCATTTAAATCCTCACTATAATTCCATGAAGTAAGTATTACAAGGTATTCTCATCCTCATTTTACAAATGGTGAAACTAAGGCTCAGACACACCCATGAATGGCCCATAGTCACATGACTACTTAGAGCCAATGGCAGGATTTAAATCCAGGTCCCTCCTAACTCCAAATCTGAGCTCTCCATCATACTAAACCATATCTCTCTACCTGATCAGGAATCTTCTCTGGAGGGGTGGCTAGGTGGTGATGTAGATATAACACTCGCCCTGGAGTCAGGACGACCCGAGTTCAAATCCAGCCTCAGATATTTACTATGTGACCCTGGACAAGTCACTTAACCCTGATGGCCTCAAAATAATCTTCTCTGAAACAAGTCCAACACGATATGCTTCAATGTTTTGCTTGAACCTATCCAACGAAGGGGAATTCTAGTTACCTCCAGAGACAACCCATTCCCATTTTCGAAGGCTAAATTTGAGCATTTTTTCCCTTAAAATCAAGCCTAATTCATCTTTCTACAACTCAAACCAATTTCAAACAACCCAACATTTCTGCCTACACGTACAAAAACAGTTGATGAACCCAGTGAGAAAAATGGAAGTGAGATGACTCAGGTGTATGGCATCATTTAAACCCCCCAAATGAAGTTGTTTTAAGTTCTCATTTTACATCTCATTCCATCGGCTTCACACAGATACAGACTGTGTTCAAACGAATGAAGAATGAAGCATTCCTGCTTACAAAAATGGCCCTTTTCTTTTTTTTCAGCCACCCATTTCATTTTGTCCCCTTCTGTGCCCAGACTGAATATAATTCTGTCTGCTGAATTTCTACAAGGCCTCTCTCTCCATTAATGTCTTTCATTAGTACTTGCCAGGATAGCTATAACTATATCACATGAAATCCTATTAATGAGAGTATCAGTGGTCCCGTGGGGATTGCAACAGAACTCTGGCGGATTTGTATTTTCAATCTGAATTCCCATCTTCATTAATATTTAGTCTTCAGAGTGCTAGGTGAGCTCATCACATTGCAAATACGCCCAGACTGTGTCTCACTAGGCAAAAACTCAAACTTGAAGTCTCCTTTCTTCTCTTTTTTTCTTCTACCTGGATTTAATTCTCAGCAGCCTTTTAGAGTTACAAACGAACACTCTAAATTCTAGGCCCTGAAAGGTATTTGGACTCAAGCATACATTCGTCTTTCCAATGCATTTCACCAAAGGCTCCCTCCCCATTTAGTTCAACCTCAGTGAAATGAAATGCTAGGTTGATTAAAACTCTTGAGATTCAGATCCACCTTTAAAGAGGCACTGGCTCTTTTTAACATCTGTTTCTTTACAAGCAAAGGTAATACATCTTTAAATAATTGGTTGGAGCTTTCGAGCTGCCGTGCTATTACTGAGACCTTTCCTTCAGTTGAGTGTGGGGCAATGAGAGCCTCAGATTCCAGCCAGCTGTCATCCATTAAATATTTTAATATCGAGGGGGAATTAACTTTCCTATCAATAGCAAGGATGAAGAAAAATTATCTTTGTAGCCAGAGCAGGAGATGTCAGCACCTAACTTGTCATATGCGTAAGCAGCTCCTTCCATTTCATTTGGATTTCTACTTCGACCTCAGAAACTAGAGCCAGGCATCCTCACACAAAAGCTGTTTCAAATTATGTGCAGCAAGTTTTTAAGCACATTACCAACAAGGACAAGCTGTCCTCATGCTAACTGGCCTGGCTTTGTTCTGGATTGTGGAAAATCTCGCTTTAACTGCCCTCTAATTTGTTGCAGAGCGCTACTGCACCAGCAGCTGCCTTGGCACAGGATTAAACACACAAGAAAACATTATTTTTCCACACAAATTATTAACAGTGCCAAAAGCCACAAAATCTCTTTTTTGAGGAAAAAAAAATTCTTTTCTTCTCCCCATACCACCTCCTTTAATTTTCCCCAGTAAAATAACTTAAGGAGAATTATACCTCCATGGAGTCTTGGGGTTTTCTTCCCTTTTTGCTGTTGTTTTGTTTTGTTTTGCTTTTTAATGTAAACACGTACAAAGAATATTTTGTTCTGTTTCCAATAAAACACAAAAGATTAAAAAGGGGGGAGGGGATGGCTTTGTACTCCCTATACAATATCTCACTCAATAAATGAGGCCTCCTAAGGTGTATAGTCTTTCATTCATTCAATAATGATATGCCAAGTGTCTATACTATGTGCCAGGCACTGCCTACGTGTGTCCAACTATGGGAAAACTTTCTTGCTTAGTGTCTTAAATGATTAATCGAGAGCATCTTGACAGAGCATAGTGATGGACATAGATTTAGAAGATCTGGGTCTGAAGCCTGGCTCTGACATTTTATTATTGTGTGACCCTAGGCAATCACTTCACCATTCTGGGTCTCAGTTTCCTCATCTGCAAAATGGCTTGTAAAAGGGCTAGATTAAATGGCCTTCCTAATAAGCCAGACTTAACTCAGGCCAGTCTGTTGATTCAGGTTCAAGAATGGAGTGAAATGAAATGAGACACTCATAGATCATCTAACATTTAACAAAAGATAGTTTACCTAAACACAGCATGGAGAGGTTATTCAGTAGGGATACAGTACTGATTCCCTGGGGCCTGGTTTCTCTTCCTCTGCAGGGGCCATGGTTGCATGCTTGTGTCAAGCCCAAGAAAGAAGCTCACTCCTGTGCTGGCTTCTGCACTCAGGTCACAAGAAGTAATATGACTGGCTCAAGCCTTAATACTTTGGACCAATTAAGTCTCAGCGTTGGTTTCTAAACCTTTTAAGGAAAAACTAGCTTATATCAGATAGGACCTTGGGATAAGTTAGACCAGCCTACATGGAAGGGCCTTAGAAAAACAAGCCCAGCCTACATGGCAAGGCCACCAGTGGGTATTTCTTCTACACCAGGTTCCAAGCCTCCATGTCTCATGGCAAGGCCACCAGCAGGTATTTCTTCTACACCAGGTTCTAAGCCTCCATGTCTCATGGCAAGGCCACCAGTAGATATTTCTTCTACACCAGGTTCCAAGCCTCCATGTCTCACAAAGTCAGAATCAATAAGCAATTTTAAGCACCTACTACATGCCAGGTACTCTGTTAATTGCTGGAGATACAAAGAAAGATAAAAGACAGCTCCTATATTCAAGGAGCTCACAACATAGTAGGGGAAGATAACACATTTAAAAAAGCCAGAAAGGGGGGCCTGGGGAAGAGGTTACCTAGCACGAAGGCAAAATGATAGGATGTCCAGCAGTTTATAGGGTAATGTTTTGAGGAGGTATGAGTTACAGAGTTGAGGTCATCTCACAGGGTGAGTTTCTGAAGATCCTGAAGTACAGGAGTACAGTTGAGCAGGAAATGATGAGGAAGATGCCCCAGTGCAGCCTCCTTAATTTGTGGAGGATCTGGGGGGAACTCTCCAATGTACCCCCCCTAACCTCTGCAATATATCACTACATAAGAAGTACATTAAGTAATCCCTACTTGTTCCAATCTTTACCTTCTTACAGCATGTGTGCGTGTATTTGTATGTGTGTGCATGTGTACTGTAGTTAGTTAAACATCTTGCCAACGGGAAGAGTTTGCTTGATTGCTGCTTTAGAAAGGCAGTTTATTAAGGATGTCTGCAAATAATTGAGCAGAAAATATTGTGCCTGTTCTCATTGTCTTTCTCATTTCGCAGGCTAGCCACATCTTCTTTCTGATTTAATTACATTTGTTATCTAGGACCACGGGGACCTTGGTGCTCAGAGTATACCTGTGTCCTGGCTCTGTATGGAGTAGGTAAAGCAGAGTCTTGTGCTTTTTTTAAGCTTTTAATCCATTATGTGCTTCAGCAGACTAGACAGGCTGCATTTCCTCACAGCAAGATCTAGGAGCAGTTTGAGGTTCCAAGTGTCCCTCAGCATAACCCTTTGCCACCATCTCATTATTCTGCTTCATTGGTAGAATCTGCCATCTGACTGGTAATAACAAAGTCCATCGCTGCAACCCTGCCACCATCTGGAAAGGGGACTGCCTTTCTTCAGAGTGAACAGAAAATACATAGTTTATGATAGAGGAAAAATTGATGATTTGGCACTGGACAGAAACCCTCTGGAAGTTTGTTCCTCAGCTGATAGAATCGCTAATTCCTATGCCCCACCTTGGCAAAAATAAAAAATACAAAATAAGGTCTAGCCTTGCATATCACATAAATATTTTCTTTTTTTTTTCTTTATCAGAAAACTTAGTGGGTGGAGGTAGGGAGGAATGGCAATTGTAGAAAGTCTGATAGATCTCCATTAATGCTTTTAATCTTCAGGTCCAGGTAGCACATGATAGCATCAAAGGGAGAAGTTCTCTGACTTCAGGAATCTTAAGATTCTCAATGGGAATTACTGGCATGCTCCAAACACTTCCTAACCCAGGTTCAAAGTAAGTTTCACACCTTGACTTACTCCCACTAGGTCCTATGTCCTTAACTTTGTAGTTCCTCTCTTGTGGTTAATATTCAAGCTCTTGATTGGTCCTTCATAAGCAGTGTAACTCTAATCACAAAGAAAACAGAGACTGAGGTGATGACAGAGAATAGGATGCATTCAAAGCTGCTTTGATTAAAAATGTCAATAGGGCATTTGCAAATACCACCATTTGCTTTCAGCAACCATTTCTCAGAGTGCTGAAAATCAGGGCAAACCCCTGTGGGAGTAGCCACTAAAAATTCATTGCACACCACTGACTGAGCATGTGGTTCCCTGAGCCTCAGGAAATGTATAGCTGAGGATAAGTTTAAGTCAAAGACTTCAACCTAAAACTTTCACGGTCAAAGACAATGCCTGTGAAAAGTAGAGCTACAGTAACAAGATGGAATGAGCACTGAATCTGGAGTCAGACAAAGGACTTGAGTTTGGATTCTGACTGTGCTTCTCACTTGCCCAATTCTTGTTTCTAAAGACTACGTGATAGTTGAAAGCTGTTAGACTAATCATTCATGCAAGAAAAACAAAGTGGATGAAAAACATATATTGTACAAATGATTGGAAATGTAGTTCATTGAGCTAGTTTCTCAGCATATATATATATATATATATATACATATATATACATGTGTATATATATACATATATATACATGTGTGTATATATACATATATACATGTGTGTATATATATACATATATATACATGTGTGTATATATACATATATATACATGTGTATATATATACATATATATACATGTGTATATATATGTATGAGAGAATGTGTGTGTATAGGAGTATCTGCATATATGTGTGTATATATATATAAACAGGGTGTCCCAAAAGTTTTAGTGAAAATTTGAGCTTATATGGATATGCAAAATATCCACAATATATGCAAAATATCTTTGAGCTTATATGGATATGTAAATGAAGATATGGACATATATAAGTACTTATAGACACAAGTAAATATATACATAAATGCATAGAAAGGGATAGATATAGACATAGATGAGTTTCAATGTGAAGAATGTCAAAAGTGGGGGAGAGATAGAGGACCATAAGTCCTAATTGGATTAAAATGTGTGTTTTCAAAGAAGTCAAGTCTTAAGGATTCCTCAAAGAATATCATATAGATGAGTTGTATGCCATGGCCGGCTGGAAATCTCAGTTTTGCAAAGAAATTGGACCTTAAGGTCATGGTTTAGGGAACTAGGTCTGAATGAATGATAACCAAGGTAGGAGAAAAAGGTGGTGAGAAGGATATATGATTGTACAAGGACAGTAATATACAAGGGAGGTTTTAGGACCTCCCAGCATGGAAAATTTCCATGCATACATTAATGGTTAAATTTATAGATGCATATACAACACATGATATACAATTATATGTACAACATACATATGTATTATATGGAGAGAAAGATAAAACAGGCAGCACTATAGATGGACACTTAGCTGGACCTAGAATTGAGTGCATTGGATTTTATTTGGGAAATTACATAGTATTTTTAGTGATCCCAAGCTGCTTGTTGTTGCAAAAGTCCAACTTTCTAAGACATTAGTGTGTTTTCCCCCTCCTGACGATGTTATATGGCTTGCTAGCATTACGTTCTCATGATCATCAAAACAGATGACCCAAAGAGCATGGGGAAGTGAAGCACATAACAGCCTATCACCAAAAATTACTTCAGAATTGATGTAGAAGACATAACCGAGAATATCTGTGAGTAGAACAAGAGGTAGGCTGGTCATATAACATTCCATGTTAAGATTACCATGTGCCAGGCACCAGGCTAAGCACTGGAGAATGAAGAATAACACATAGCTATGAAATAAGAGTAGTACCAAAGAATGCCCTCTATCATAATAGGAGAACCCTCTCTGAAGGACTTATGGAAACCCATGGACAAGGATCACGCAAGATGAAAAGGTTCATAGTCTGTGCCTGTTGAGAAAGTACCCATAACTATGAGATTATGGATCTGATCCCAAAGTAGTAACAGTTAATACACAGACTTAACAATCTTCTCATCATACCTTTTCAGAGCAGCCCTGTGAAGTGGGCCCTGATTTCTCTCCTTAAAAATCCTTTTTTTATGTTTGCATAACATTTTGCCATTTAAAATCACTTTCACTTAGATTACATCATTTGATTTTGTTGGAATAAGACTTGGACTACAAGGCCCCACTGGGTACAGACTTGCAATGTAAAGTGTGTCAAAGAAAGGCAACAGGTAATTAGTGTACATTAACTGGATGATCCTGCATGATTGCAGAGAAAACTGACTCTTGAGGCTACCCAAAGGATATAATATTTGCTTCAGGCATTTAAAGGGACATCATGTGAAAGCTAGATTAGACTTATCCTAAGCAGAACTATGGTAGAAGCTGTGGACTGAAGATGGATTTTGATGGGGAAAAGTCTTTACAATAATGAGAAATGTTCAAAAGTGGCTGCTTCAGGAAGTAATAGGTTCCTCCTCATTGGAGGTTTTCAAAGATTGGGCATTCTCTGTCAGAGAAGTCAGAGAAGGAATTTTTCTTTGCATACTGGTTGCATTAGACAGCCTCTGATGTCCCTTTCAGTTTTCTTAAATTCTATTATTCTGACTGGCTCAAATTCCCACTTTTTCAAAGGAGTTGGAATTAAAGTTTCCAGTGTGAAAAAATGGGGCGAAAGGGATGAGAGAAAGAAAAAAGAAATTACTGCTGAAAGTGGGAAGTGAAGGAGCAGAGTAAGAAATCACAAGGCTTCTAAAACCAGATTTCCACATTGAAAAAATCAGTATTAATGATTTACTATTTATGTTTGGGAAAGAAACATCATACAAAATAGCAAGGAGTTAGGACATGGAAGAAAGAAGAGAAGTGGGCACCATATTGTAGGTGTTTCAGAAAGTACTTAATTTTATTGTTCAGTAGTTTTAGTAGTGTCCTACTCTTTGTGATCCCCATTTGTGGTTTTCTTGGCAAAGATATTGGAGTTGCTTGCCATTTCCCTCTCCAGCTCATTTTACAGATGAGGAACTGAGGCAAACAGGTTTAAGTGATTTGCCCAGGATCACACAGCTAGTAAGTATCTGAGGCTAGATTTGAACTCAGGCAGATGAGTCTTCTTGACTTCAGGCCTGACACTCTACCACCTAGATGCCCAAAAGTACCTAATAGCGGGGACCATGTGGCCTTGAAGTCATATGTGGCCGTCTAGGTCCTCAAGTGCAGCCCTTTGATTAAATCCAAACTTCACAGAGCAACTTTGTTCACCATCCCTGAATTGGGCATTCCTCTCATACCAAAAAAAGTTGAATTAGGCTTCAAATAAATCTTTGCATACCAAACTGTTCCCTCAATAAATCACACACCTATTGGCAAATAAAGCAGTAATAAATGTTTAATCATGAAGCATTCAAGGTTCTCTTTGTACACAGCGACCACTATTACAAGGGAGGAAGAAAACTACCATCTTGGGGGTAGCCATCTGTCTCTGTGTGACTGTGCAATATTAAGCCACTAGTAGTATTGAACTGATTAGTAAAATGTGTTTTTAAAATAAAAGGTAGGCAAACTATATCTGTAATGCTCCCCTATCCATCTCTTAATGTGATCAATAAAAGAAAATAAGATGAGTCTGGCATGACCCATTCTTGAGGAATCCAGGCTGACTACTTTGTGATCCCCTCTTTCTTTTTCAGATGTCCATTTGCCACCCCTTTAATAATGTATTCTAGAATTTTGCCAGGAATCAAAGCTTACTGGCCTATAGTTTGCAGGCTACACTGTCTTCCTTTTTTATTTTTGTTTAAATTGGGATATTCATCATTTCTGTAATCCTGAGGCACCTCTCCCATTATCTATGATTTTTTTTAAAGATTACTGACAGGAGCTCAGCAATCACATGTGCCAGTTTTTATGTACTCTGGGATGGAGCTCATATGGGTGTCGTGACTCAAGCTTACAAAGGGCAGATTGAGTTTCCACCATAAGATATCAAAATGGGGGAGGGGTTGGAGGACAGGAATAAACTATATGTATTCATTGGATGAGGAAGTGTATTTTCAGAGAAGTTGAATCTTAAGAGTACCCCACATACAGAGACAAAAACAGAATATCATGTAGATGAATAGCATTCCCTGGGCATCTGGACACCTCAGGGGTTTTTTTGTTGTTGCTTGTGTTTTTTCCCAAATAACCTCAAGGTCACAGTATAGGAAACTAGATCTGAATGGATGCTAACTAAAGCAAAATGGGTCAAGATGATGAGAAGGTTAGGTGACTGCACAAGAATAATAAGGTCTCAGATTTTAGAACCTCCCAACGTGGAAGATTCCCAAGGCCAAAGGTAAGTGCATACATTATTGATGATCAATTAAGTATACCAAGAAGAGAAAATATCATATAATTGTAGGAGGGTAAGTCATGGAGAGGCAGGAGTACCTATGTATTGCCCAAGACTTGCTTAAGTGACATCTTAGAAGATACTGACAAAGTTGAATTGGGCTTGTACCATGCATCATCCCAGTCCATCAATAGGCCACCTAGAAAGTGGTGAATAAATTTCTGTTAAATGCTTATATCATAATACATTCAAGTAACACAAGTCCTTGGGGGCCGTGGCTATAGAATGTTAGAACGAAGTCAACGACTTTGATTTGATTCTCATAATAATCCAGAGAAGTGGGCAGGATGGGTATTATTATCCCCATTGTGTGGCTTAGAGGTTAATTAACTGACCCAAGGTCACACAGCTAGTAGGAGGCAAAACTGAGATTAGAATCCAGGTCTCCTGAATCCCAGTTTACTACTACTTTAACAATACCATGTTGCCTTTCACAAAAAGAGCAGATAACAGAGAGGAAGGTTGGCTTATAAGAATAACAATGAGTACACTGGCATTTGATGGCACAAGAAGAGTTAAAAGCTTAAGTTCAAAAGGTCTGTTGCTTGATTGTCTAGGATTTGGTGTTTCTTAAACTGTGGGTCACAACCCAATATGGGTTGCAAAAAATTTGACAAACAGTAAAAGGTTTCTGAACATACAATAACCAAAAATTAATTATAAATCAAACATACAATAAATCTGAGGGAGCACTTGCCCATGTTGCATCACACAACTCTGCTGCAGCCTCCATTCTGAACACAAAGCATGCACACTTTGCACTACACATGCCCTTAGGTCATACAATGCCAAAGAATGCTGCTGAAACTCAGAAAGGGGTCATGAGTGCAAAAAGTTTAAGAAGCCCTGACTAAGTCACTCTTTATGTTACTCCGCTATTTTTACAGACAATTCTTGCTATAGAGAGTGTTTGGCAATGTTTTCAAGAGCCCCCACTTAAACCACAGCTATGCTTATCATTACAATAGATAACAGATGTATATTTGCAGGATCAGAGTCTCTTTGAGCAAGGGCACCTCTCAGAGGACCTAAGAAACAGCTTACTCACCTGGCCCAACAATGATTTACAGCATTGCCTTCATTGCAAATGCAACTTAATGGACTAATCTCCCTGGTGGCTAGGCTACCAATTTCATCTATCTAGAGAGAATGTCAGTACTATGTCCATATAGATGGGACAGATGGTAAAAAACACAAGGAGGGTTTCTAGTGGTCTATAGACTTCATATCATTTCAGTCATTTGATCTTTCTGGTTGTCTTAATATTATGGCTCTATGGCTACCAACTTCATCCATCTAGAGAGAATATCAGTATTATGTTCATATAGATGGGCCTGTAATAGCAATTTAGATTGGAAGATCTTTCCCACCCATTAATAGGCCATTTGAACTGCTTACGTCACAGGAAGCCCAAGTTATATGTGGTGGGAGGAGCTTACTGAGAGGAAAAGGAAGTTGTGTCACAGAAAATGCTGAGAGAACCATTATGGCTGTTAGAGCGGAGGTAAAGAAAGCCAACCTGTGATGGCTGTACTGTGAGTTTTGGGAAAGGCTCCAGTAGGGAGTCAGAGAGGTTTTAGGATGGCAAGGCTCCATGTTGTGATATTCTGTTTTAAGTTCTTTGCTGTTATAATAAAGTAGGCTCACTGGTTGTGGGAGCTGATTGCCTGGTTATGGGATATGGTTCTCAGGTGTCTGAATAAATGTTTTACTTATGGAGAGTCTTTCATACTTTGTGATACAGAACTACATGGGCATATTCATGATTATCATTGCTCTGTTTATTGCCTTGCTGTTACAGGGCCACATAGCAAAAGATGCAAAGAGGGTTTCTAGTAGTCTACAGACCTCATATCATCTCAGTCATTTGATCCTCTGGTACCTTTAATATTATGGCTCTAAAGAGTTTTACCAGAGCTCAACTAGTTATTTCTCTGAAGTCAAGCTTTTGTTTTATTTAGGATTTATTTTTCATGTTTATTACTCCTTTTCACCAAAGATGTCACACTTTAAATGCTGCATGTGGATTATACATTCAAGTAATAAATACAATAGGAGAGCAAGGAAATAAAAGTGACAATAAAGTCCAAGTAATCAATGAGCACTTATTAGGCACCTACTTTGTGTCAGGCACTGAACTAGGCTCTGGAAATACAAATATGTGGCTTTCAGAGAGAGAAAAGAAGGATGGGTCAGGGCTTAAACATGTAATCAATTTAGAGTGATTGGATAAGCCTATCTTAAGCCTATCTCCTTTCTCCTCACAGAGAAGTAGAAGACCATGAGGACAGAATACTGTATACATCTTTCAGCTACTATATCAAATACTCTTACTTTACTGCTTTTATTTGTTATGAAGAAGACTCCAGTTTGAAAGAAGGAAAGGGAAGTTTTCAGAAATGACTGTGATATAAAAACAAAAGGAATCAATAAAACATTGTTATTTTATTGTAATTTTTTCATTTTCTTATTCAATGGAGTTTGTGTAGAAACATTTCTGGGACAGGTTATTCTCTTACTATTATTTTATATCTTGTGTTCTGGTAATGATTGTAGAAGTGGATAAAATGACTGTTTTTTTATAATTGGGTGGAAAAAGCTCGTCTGTAAGCTAACTGAAAGCCTCTAGCAAGAGATTGGATAATGTGAATGATATGAACTTCATTCTGTTCCCACATGATTTGACTTTTTCTGCTAGATCTCTATATTTTGAATGCTTTTAATTCCATGTAGTTTGGAGATTTTAAGTATTTGGAATAACAACATCCATTCAAAACATTCTTAACTTTTTTTTATTTTTATGGTGATTGTCTCTATGATTATTGATAACAAGCCTATGTACCAACTGATTTCAGTCAGATTTCTCACTGGGCACCATTGCTACTACTTGCTCCTTCCTAGTCTATAATATGGATGTTAGAAAATGCAGTAGAAAGGAAGGAGGACCAGATGATGAAAGCTTCTCATCCAGTGCTTCCCCCCGCCCCACTACCACATAGGACTCCCTCTGGTACTGCAGCTATTTTTCTTCTACCCCTAATGCAGCTAGGATGAGGAAGAGCCAAAGCTTTTCCCTTGCTATGATGGCTGAGGGAAAATTTCCCTGATCCTTCTCCCCATAGCCACCTAAAATGGAGGAGGGGGCGGGATTTGTGTGAAATCCTGACCAGCTCAAAACCTGGTCCCCACAAATGGCATTTTCATTCCTCACTGAGGTGGTTTTGATGACTTGCAGCTGATCCGACAACCACACCTACCACCTCTTTTCCTGCACAGATTGAGTCAGGACACAAGTCAGCCCTAAATTGGAGCCTGCCTCTCCCCTGAGAAAGCTAACTCTTCTCAGCTTTGCTTAGAAAGAGATGAAAACAAAGTCCTCCTCTCTCCTCCCTCCTCCAGCCTGGGAAAGACCTTTGAGGGAGAGCAGCCGAGTGTTGTTTGTTCAGGTGGCCTAATGTTAGCCACTATACATTCTTTCCCAGGCAGACTGGAAAGACAACTGCCAGCTTCTGTAAAATGTGTGGATTGAGTTTCTTTGAGTGAAAAGTCATAGAATAGGCAACCCACTTACTCAGATGAACTCATAAACCTTCTTCTTACGGGGAAGAAAGTGTTCCACAGACAAAACCAAAGGATGCCACCCAAGCATAACCATGAAAGTGGCCCCCTGGTTTAATCCAAATATGACTTTGGATCTTCCATGGTTGGATTTGGGACTCTGACAATAACAACACCAAGGACAGAAGGAGTCATCTTTGCCAAGAAACTCAGAACATGTTCCTTCCCCCTTTATCAGTCCATATTTATGAGACTTATCCAATTCCCCTCATGCTGTGTTGAAAAATAAAATAATAATTTTTAGAATCCTCCTTGGGTTTTTTTTTCTGTTGCTTTTGGGAACTGCCTCTTTCTGACCATTCTGAAAATCTCATAGTGCCGCTTGAAACAGAGTAAAATTAAAGTGATATGTTTTTCTAATCCTGAGGTTTTAGTGAAACAATGAGACATTCATGCTGTAGAAATTGTTAAATTTGCCTGAAACCCAAGAACAGCCATACAAAAGCGCAGGAACGTTTATAGATGTGTGAGGACCTATACTTCAAAGCATTTTCTAATGAAAGGAGGAAAGGTCCCAATTCTTTAAGCAAGGAGACCTCGTTTTATTACTTAGAGAATCCTTTTTTTTTTAATTGTAGGTTTCAGACCGTGTTGGAGGTTGAGCCCTCGTATCTATAAACAGGGTCAAGCATGACTGTGGTTAACAGTGTGCTCATGAGATTCTTGACATTGCTTGGGCCAAAATTTGCTTCTTTAGAAATTAAGGGGAAAATTCTTCTTCTGTTTCTTCCACGACTAAGCTCAGCCTCAAGATTATCAAACCAGGTTAGCCAGTAAATCCAAGAACACTTGTTTTTGATCAACTTTTGGACCTTTTGAAGAGATCATAGTTTGCAAATTTTGATCAAAACTCAAAACCCTTCATTTCCTTATTCTGCTTGGCTCTGCCAAATTCTGAGCTGCTGCCTCTTGGCTGATTCTGTGAGTCTGCTCACAGCCCAGAAACCATATCCAAATGGACTTTAAAAACAAAATTTTTATTGTTTCCTTTGTACATGCTTTCATTAGATTTGAAAGAGAAAAAAATGTGGGCATATGTGTATTTAACTTTCTTCAGTTACATTCTCTTGGGTGTGCTATGGTTTAAGAATAAGAGACAGATGATCCTATAGATTTAAAGAAGTTATATGAAGTTCTCTACTTCATTTTTTTTATCTTTTTTTCTTCCTTGGCAGGCTTAAGGAATTACGGAAAACACAAATGTGTGTGGCCCCTGAGATGACTTGTGGCCAGAGGGCCACGCTGCCACATTGCCTTTCCAGTCCACTTTGTAATAGGAATTCTCTTGTCCACAGTGATAAAAGGTCATGTGAGGAGGGATATTGTTAACAGGACTCATTTTCCAATCCCTATCATAGACAGGGCTATTCCAACAGCAAACAAGGCCTGAATGTTGATTCCTATTCTTGGTGCCTCTGGCACTTCTGAAAGAAACATTGTTCTTAAAGAGATTGAGAGGATTTAGGGTTTCACTGAGCCATGAGGCAGGCAGTCTGCCTCACAGACAGAGTTTGACTATTCAATGTATACATCCCTGACACCACAGCACAGTCCCCCAAATAAGACAAGATTAAAAAGAAAACTAACCCTGATAATTGCTTCCCGAACAAATTTTTTCCACGTGGGATTACACACAGGGTGACCAAGGTTCCCATAACCTTAACCAATGGTCCTTAACTTCTCATCCTGTGCTGATCAGCAAACGTCAAGAATCCAAATCCCATTTCTCCTAAGGTCTAATCCCTTTCAATGAGATACTCACAGAGCTATGTTATTAATGTACATTAAAAAAAAACAATCATACACTTGAATCATTGACTGTTGCATGACTGAAAGGGAAACTCGTGATTTCCATGCTTAAATGTTCATAAAGAAAGGTCCTACAGGATATACAATGTATGCACATCTCTTATACTGACGGATACCTCAGATAAAAGAGATCTCCTGACTTTATATTTAATAAAATGATCTTTAAGTGTTCCAATGCAAAGAAATAGAAAGCTATCCTTGAGCCTTTCAAAAGCCTACAATGGCCTGATTTTGAATCAAATGAGAAATTTCATTTGAGTTCAAACTGAAAGAGAAAGAGTGAAAGGGGGAAGGAAAAAGAAAGGCAAGAGATGGAGGCAGGAGAGAGGGGAGGAAAGGAGGACAAAAGAGGGAAGGTGGAAGAGAAAGGAGGAAAAAGGAAGGAAGATAGACGAGGAGGGAGAGGTGAAGGATGAAACAGGGAGAGGAGGTAAAGGGAGCAGGGCAAGGGAGGAGACAGGAAAGGAGAGATAGAAAGGGGGGAGAGGAAAGGAGAAGAAAAGGGAGAGCAAAAGGAAGGTAATAAGGGTAGTATCAAAGGAAGGGAAAATTTTAAAATAAAACCATCAAAAGACAAAGGTTTAGGAAAAACTTTCAGAACCTAATGCATCCAGATTAGGCTGCCCATGAACCACTTCAAAAAAGTGGGGTGGGGGGGGCAGGTAATTGCCTGGACCAGGGGTGGGGAACCTGTGGCCTCAAGGCCACATTTGGACCTCTCCGTCCTCAAGTGTGGTTCTTTGACTGAGTCCAACCTTCACAGAACAAATCCCCTTAATAAAAGGATTTGTTCTGTAAAACTTGTACCCAGTTAAAATGCCACACCCAAGAACCTTGAAGGCCTCATGTGGCCTCTAGGCCACAGGTTCCCCACCCTGCTCTGGACTATTCCAACCAATCTGCAGGAAAAGAGCTTTCATGGTCAGTTTGGGTCACAATCAGCATGTTCTTCAGTATATCTAGTCTACAAGATCACTGCTGCATCCTAATTTCATTATCTATTGACCTTCCTAACAGAGAATGCATCACCTGTTACATACCAGTATAGCACCACCTCCTCTGGGATTGTTCCTCCAAATTTGCATTTATTGGTTGGGTCTGTCAGGAGGTAACTGCTAACTGAGGTCCAGGGAAATACCCTACCTGCATTCCTGAAACTATAGGTCATAAGCTAACCCTCCCCCCACTTTACTAGTCAGCTAGGAGACATGATTAGCCCAAAGCAAAGAAAGTTCTTAAGATGACATAGTAAAAGCTCTAACTAGAAAATATTCACCCCATAAAGCTGAGATGAATTCTCCCACAAATACAACACCTGGGGGAAGAGTGGGCACAAACTTAGAGTGGACGCAATACTTGTAATGAGACACATAAATAAGGACCACATGTGGCCAAGGTAACTCAGACTACCAGTATAGTGGGGACCTGATGTCCCTAATGCAGATAAGCTCAAGAGCCTAAGAACGGGAGCACTTCCTAAGACCACCAGCCTTAGTTCTACACTGCCCACCACACCAGTAGGTAACTAACCCTCGTGTAGATGTGACCTACTTCTGCAGGCCATGTAGCATCTACCTCTTCACCTTTCACAGATACTGAAGAATTAGGAAAAAACAATCCTAGACATTGTCAAAGAGTTCAATATCAGAAATAGATATGGCTTTATCAATGGAAATGACAGTTAAATAAAAGATGCACTACCCCATGTCTTGCTTCTCTATCCTAAAGACCGCCAGGCCTTTCCATCTGACTTGTAGCTAAAGCTTCCTATGCATGTGATCTCCCCAATTAGAGTGTGAGCTTGATTTTCTCTTTGTATCTCCAGCACTCAGTACATAGGAAGTGCTTAATAATTGCTGTTTTCTTTCATTTCTCCTATAATGGCATCCTCTTGGCTCCTCCCAATTCCCTAAAGTATCTCTGCTGGGTGGAATGTTCAGCTGGGCTGGAGAGGAGAGAAGAGTATGAAGACAGAGGCAGAATTCTTCCAGTGGCAACTGAACAGCCACTGCTGGCTGTATCTGGGTAGCATTTAGATTTTATAAGTACCCTGGAGGGCTGAAGCTGGGCTTAGAAAGGGGAAGTTGAGAACTTATATGATACAGGGAAAGGCAGAGTAGGAGACTGCTGGGGGACAAATGTAGGATGGATTATCATGGGTTGTGTACTTATCTCCCTCAATTAGATTTTTCAGTTCCTTGAGGGCAGGAGTTATGTTTCAACCAAATCAATAATTTT
The DNA here is from genome assembly GCF_011100635.1 of Trichosurus vulpecula. Taxonomy (NCBI): domain Eukaryota; kingdom Metazoa; phylum Chordata; class Mammalia; order Diprotodontia; family Phalangeridae; genus Trichosurus; species Trichosurus vulpecula. The sequence goes on from NC_050581.1 coordinate 67,127,217, forward strand.
ATTTTTTAATTATAGGATTTGTTAAGCACTACCCTGGGTGTTGGGCCTCTGGGTTGAGAGCCTCTGGTGACTCTGATACAGTCCTTGACCTCAAGTGGTTTAGCCAGTCAAACAGTAAAACCATTTACTCTGTGCCAGGCACTGTACTAGGAGATACTGTATTGTAGGTATTGTACTGAAGATACAAAGTAAGGCAGAAAAAAATGGTCCCTGCCCTCAGGGCTCACAGTCTAATGGAGGAGACAAAAGCAAAGAATCTTGTGCTATCTCTATCTCCACTGTATCTATAAGCTGTCACTACTGTAAATGGGAGACAATCTCAAAGGTAAGGCACTAGAACCTTGAGGGATAGAGGTCTCCTTCAGAAGATGGGATTTTAACTAAGAGTTCATTCAAGAAACCCAGAGAAGCTAGAAAGCTGAGGTGATAAAGGGGAACATTCCAGGCACAGGGGGACAGGACAGCCAGTACAAACAGGTGGACTGGGAGGTGGAGTGTCATGTGTGAGGAACAGCAAATAATTCAGCTGGATTATAGAGTTCCTAAAGGAGAATGCAGTAGGGAGACTGAAAAAGTAGAAAATCATCACGTTGGGAAGAGCTTTCAAAGCCAAATGGAGGATTTTCTATTTGATCTTAGTGGTAATAGAGAGTCACTGGAGTTTATTGAGTAGGGGAGTGATATGGTCAGACTTGTGCTTTAAGAAAGTAACATTGATAACTAACCGGAGGGTGATTCGGAGTGGGAAGAGACTTTAGGCCAAGAGGCCATTTAGAAAGCAATTGTGATGAGGGGATGAGAGTCTGTGGTGTGAGTGGGAGAAGGAAACATATACAAGCGATGTTGTGAAGGTAGAAACGACAAAATTTGACAACAGAATGGATGTGTGGGGTCAGTGAAAGTGAGGATTTGAGGAAGACACTGATGTTGTGTGCCTGAGTTACTGGAAAGATGATGGGATCCCCAGTAACAACAGGATAATTGGGAAGAGGGGAGGATTTGGAGAAAGATGATGAGTTCTGTTTGGGATCTAGTGAGTTGAGTTGGAGGTACCTGGGTTTCCATACCAGTGAACACAGCTATCATCCTGGCAAGCAACCCTCTTGAGATACAGTCTGGCCATTGCTTCTGAAGGTACCACAAAAGAAAGTTCTTGCCACCAAAGTCCTTGGCACTGGTAAATGGGGGAAATAACATTACAAACATCTGTTTTGCTACTCTATCCTAAAAACTTTTCTGACTTAGAGCTAGAACCTTCCATATATGCTGTCTCCCCCATTCGAATGTGAGCTCCTTGAGATCAGGGACTATCTGACTTTTCTGTTTGTATTCCCTGAGTTTGCCATAGTGTGTTGCAAGTAATACGAACTTAATAAATAATTCATTAGTAAGGCCCCTGGGAGTCTATTATCTGTGCATTATTTTCAGTTACTTGGAAGAAAGGCTCTTAAAAATTCTCCTACAGTCAATATAAGGTTGGCCCTCTCAAAATCACTTCAATTTAATAACCATTCATTGACTGCCTAATATGTTCGAAGCACTGAGACTACAAAGACAATAAAAAAAATCATACCTGCCCTCAAGGAACTTATGTTCTTTTGGGGAGATACAGCATGTTCTCAAGCATAATGCCAAAAAAGAAAAAACTTGAGGTGGGAGAGAGAACTAACAACTGAGGTGGATCAGAGGTGGCTTTACTGAGGAGGTGGTACCAGAGCTGAGCCTTGAAAGGAGACAAGAATTCTGAGATGCTCATTCAACTCTTGACTAAAGGTGAGGCAGATGTCAAAGATAACTTCATGGGGGCCTCAGAGGAAGAACTTTAACTTGAAAACTATTACTGAACAGTCTTTTAGACCCATCTCCACCCTCACTACACCCCCCTCCCAAAAAAAAAACCTCTCAGGCAGTTGCTGTGATATTCTTTACCTCTCTCCACACAAGAGTGTCTGGTCTAGATATTAGAAGGTCTGAGCTGGTTACTTTGTCTTACCTCTGATCTACGTTGGGAGGAGGTAGCATACTGACCCATTTATCCATTTCTGTGGTACTGGATTTAAATAAGCCATTCTGTAGAACTAGAATAGATTATTCTTCCTTAAATTTCCTTCTGATATTTTTATTCAGTGACATCCAAAGGCAACAACATTAACAGACCAAAGTGTGTTATAGTGATCCATTATGCATTATGCTATGTCTGCTTAAGTTTTGTAGCCTTCCTGGAGATTATTACCTGGAGAATGTAGAAGGGCCACAAAAAAATCACTTTAAAGATGAAAAAACATCAGTTGACTGAAGTTTGAATAACCAGACAACCACAAATTTGAGGTTAGATAATTCACTCTGCTCACCTATACCAAGGCAAATATTTTGAAACCGAACAATGTTGTATAGTGAAGTGAGCACTTGGACTTGGAGTCAGCAGGCTTGGATATCAGTCCTGATTCTGCCCAAATCACTTAAGCCAAGTCTCGGTTTCCTCATATATAAAATGGGAATAGCGTCTGTACTATTTGCATAGCTTACAAAGTTATTGTGAGGCTCGAATGAAATAATATACATAAAGCATGTTGTAAATAGTAAAATGCTATGTAAATTTAGGTTGTGAGCATTATATGATTTGTCTACTAAAGACATATACTGAGAGACACCCTAATGTCTTGGATAAAGGTCAATGGCGGAGTCTGGAAAACTGAATACAATTCCACCCCAAACACTTCACCACATATATAACCCCAGAGAAGCCAGTTAAACCTTTTTGAGCCTCAGTTTCTCCATTTGTAAACTATGCATGATAATAGAACCTGCATCAAAGATCTGTTGTGAATATCAAATGAGGTAAAAAACCTTCATGAACCTTTAAGAGCTCCATGAATATGAAAAAATATTATTCCTCTGTTCTTCCCCCTGTGTAGCACATGCTGGAATTGAATATGATTTAAAATGGTGATATAGTTGAAAGTTCTGGAAGAAGCACTTTAAATATGGGATTGTCATTAAAAACGTGAAAGTTTGGAGATCCTGAGGCGAGACAGAGCTATGGGGGAAGCTGGTTACACTGAGACCATCCTTGTTTCAGTGGCGCCTGCTGCCTTGGATCCCTGGGTAGCTGGTGCTCCTCTCTGCAGTGTGGCAATCTCTGAGCCCCCGAGTGTTTATTCAACTCCCCGTCTGAGGCTTTCTGGCACTATGATGGGAGTCTCTAAAGTGGCGCTCTGAGGCTATAGCTCTGTTTATTTACTCAGCTTCTGCTCTGTGTCAAGTGACTGCGGGCTCAAACAGAGCCTTCTTGCATGACAGGCAGCTTGGCATTTTCTTTTCCTTTGATTAAGTTTTAAAATTAGTCCAGTGTCAACGTGGCTGTAATACAAGATGGCACATCCAAGCTAAATACGGTCCTTGGATCATCCCAAAGCATGCTGGTTCCCTAAGCCAACTATTTGACAAATGGGCATGGAATTCTGCCAAGGGGAACATCCTCTTCATGAGGATCCACTTAACTTGAAGTAAAGTCCAAAGCAACCAGAAAGAACCAGCCCAAAGTGGTGTTTGAAATCAGATGCATTTTAGCAGGACTGCCTATGGCAAGGAGAACCCTTCATCCCCTTCCTTACTCATATAGCCTAAACTCCAAAGTCATCTTCTGAACAATAATGGAACTAGAGATAACAGGGGAATTGTAGGCTACAGGGGGAGGGGTGGGAAACTTCAAAGCCCCTTCCCAGAAGTCATCAGACCTCTAAAAAGACAGTGGCTTCTAGATTACCCAAGTCTGGCTTTCAACTTAATATATGACCAGATCTCCTGTCTTTGTCCCAGTTATCACTCCTGTCTTACTCCAAATTGCAGTCTGCTGCCTTGCAAAAGCCGAAAGAGAAAGAGCTCTCTCTAAACCAAAACATTTCATGAATTCTCTATCTGCAAGAAAGATCTGAGCAAGTAACCAAGCAAACAGAGAAATAGGGCAATACTTCCTCTATGGATGTTCTGTATGCTTTCTCAGAGGTAATGTTGCATAACCTCTGGTTGGAATATGAAGTAGGGAGAAGTTGTAGAGTGAAGATCAGAAAACAAATCGTCCATCTGTTACTCCAGTGTTAAATCTCAATTCGATTACACAAGCATTTGCTGATTGCCCATAATGTGCTAGGCACTGTGCTAGGTACTGGGGATACAAAAAACAAAAGGAAGGGGGCGAGTCCTGGGTCTCTTCCCAATCTAAATCTATGAGCCTATGATCTCTAACCAATCTCTTTTATTTCTACGGGGGACCCACTACTATCACAAGAAAATGCCATCAGTCCATCACATACATCCTTAGTTAATTACACGTTAGTGAACTGAAGGCACAACATCCATCACTAACCTTACCACATATATCCACACCCATATAGAAATGAAGTCCCTGTGCATGAAGAACACTTGGGAGTATAGAGGAAAAAGAAGAAATGTTGGTGGGGAAAAGAGAGAAGCAGAGAAGCATTTACTAAGTACAATGTGCCAGGTGCTATGCTAAGAATAGAGGAGGAAGAAAAGAGGATGAGGAGAAATAGCAGGAAGAGTAAGAGGAAAAAGAAGGAAAAGAGAAGGAGAAGGAATCAAAAAAGAGGAAGAAAATGAAGGAAGAGAAAAAGGGGAAGAGGAAAAGAAAGTAGGAAGAGGAAAAAAGAGAATAAGAGAGCAGCTGGGTAAGAAGAATAAGAAAAAGAAAAGCGAAAAGATGAGAAAAAAGAGGCAGACAAAAGGAAAGGGAGGAAAAGGAGGCCATGAAGAAGAGGAGAAATAAAAGGAAAACGAGAAATGGGAAAATGAGGGAAAAGAAGAGAAGGGGGGAAGAAGGAACCAAAGGGGGAGGAGGAGGAGGAAGAGAAGGGGAAAAATCAGTTTGCAACTGGAAAGTACCACTGCTAGAAGCATTCTGGTATCCTATGTGGAAAATTAGAGTTTTGTGGAGCCAGATTTTCCACAGAGGAAAACAATCATTTTGCTTATACTTACAGAGACACACATAAATAGCTGATTTTAAAACCAATGGCAAACTGTCGGAAATTATTGTTGCTTTGGGTGCCTCTCCTGCTGTGGTTCTCTTCCTCCTGCTTTCCTTAGTCCTTATGCAACCACGATGCAACTAGCAATTTGAAATTTACACACCTTAGCTGATCAGTTGCCCCCATCTGTAGCATATCCATAATCTCCCAAGGCAGACCTGTCATTACTCACAGCATAATCACTAACACAGCGGGTGCAGTTAGGTGGAGAGCTCTAGGTACATATTACTAAGAAGCCTGATGAGCAAGACGTGCTGCTATCCTGTAAGAAATGCTACCCCCGGGAAATTTAAAAAAGCACACTGCAATGTGCATGGCATACATCTGCTACACCCATGCTGGTGCTTGATTGGACTGATCATCATTAATAAAGCCTGCTGTCTCTCTTCTACATTTCCATGCTTCTCTCTTCTGCCCTAGCCAGGTTAGGGCACTGGGCAGGATGCAGAAGCTATCGTTAGGACTTTAGAACCTCTCGTTCAAGCCTTATACAAATGGGCTGGCTGCCTCTTTTCTCAAAAGATATTTGCCGTTAAAATAAAAAGAATACCTTTTATTAATTATGTGACACACCAATTAGTGCCTTCAACCAAGGGTTATTTGAAAAGTTGAACCTATAAGTCAATTATGGATAGGAAATGAACCTGTGATTTCATAGGTATAAGTATTTCCAATGATTCAATTCCCATCTACCAATGAAAGTCTGCTGCTTTTGTGCAATTTATAGTCTTAAGAGTCACCTAAAGAGCATTGAAAGGTTATATGACTTACCCAGAGTCGGATAAATCACACAACCAGAAGGAATTTGAACTCGAATCTTTCAGGCTCCAAGACCAGTTCTCTAACCATTATGCCACACCCAGAATGGTCAACATTGAGACTCTACTCTCAAATTAAAGCACTTAGCCATCTTTCCCTTCTGTTAATAATCCATGTAACTACAGAAGGAGACAGCAGCATATACTGTCAGTCATAATCTTTCACTAGAAGTTGGTTTTGCTTAACTATTTTGGGGAATGTACTTTGTGGTGAGTTTGTTCAGTTCTTTTATATTCAAACAAAATGTGTCAATAAATTTTTTTGTAAAAGACAAGAAAATGCATTCCATTCTTCCCCTAAAAACAAAAGCAATGAAAATAAACAAATATAAGAGCTGGGAATCTATCCCATCTCTAAAATAGTAGGGGGAAAATCCTTATCTTACCACTCTTATTTACTTTGAGATGCATATTTGGAGAAGGAAAATATGCCCTCATGTACATAGGCATGTGAATTGCAAGTCTTCATATTCCTTTACAAATTTTTAAATAATATATTGGTTTTCCCCAATTACATGTTAGAAACAACTTTTAAACATTTTTTAAAAGTTTTATGTTCCAAATTCTATCCTTCCGTTGTCCCTTCTGAGATGGTAATCAATCTGATATAGGTTTTCCTTTACAAATTGGGAAAATGAAACACATGTTCATGTAACTCTCAAACTTTCTATTTTACTGAATGAAAACCTGAACCCTGAAGTACCTAGGTTGTTACTATCAGCAATATTGTGGAACCAATCTTCATTTTATCATATATATAAGAGGCATCATGGACTAAGATATGAGTTCAAGTCCCACCATTGGCACATAGCCACTGTGTAACCCTGGGCAAGTCATTTGACTTAGAGCTTGAAGCAACTCTCTAGGACTATAAATCACAGAGAAGGTGCCAAACTGCATTGGTAGAGGGTATTTCCTCACTCTATATTTGCTCCCTATTGCCAGTGTATAGGGAATGATATTCCCTATGTCAGTGAAATCATAGGTCCAGTATATATGGTCCTGGTCTTATCCTCAGAATTTAGCTATCTTGGGGGGCGGAGCCAAGATGGCCGCATGAAGGCAGCGTCTTACCGGAGCTCTCTCACAAGGTCTGTCAGATTCCCATAAAAAAGTGAATTTGAGCAGATTTGAGAGAGTCAGAAACCGCAAGCAGTCTGCGTGGGGCAAATTTCCGAGCCGGGAGAGTCTGAAAGGCCGGAGGAACGAACCTGCAGGCTCGGAGAGTCCTCGGTGCGGAGCTGCTCCAGACCAAGGCGGAAGCGGCCAGCCAGGAAATCCACGTGGGAGACGGGGAGGGAGAAAGCTGGGCGCCCGAAACCGGCAGAGATCCCCAGGCCTCCCAACACAGGACGGCAGTCTCTGGGAGCGACAAGAGGCAGCGCAACGCCACCAGCCGCGAAAACACCCAGTCCTGCCGCTTGCAAAACCCAGGATCTCGGCCTCTTGAACTTCCGGAAGACTCAATGGCTAGGTAAGCGGCTCTAACCCCTCCCCCCCTCACCCAGAGAATTCCTCGGGGAAAAAAAAAAAAAAAAAAGAACTGAAACAGAGGAGAGAGTAGCGGGGCTTCACAGGACAAATACTAGAAGCTCATTAGTCCCAGAGGGGAAGAGTCGGCAGGGGGCCAAGCCAGGAGCCCAGACGTAACCTTGCTCCCCCAGGGGAAGCGCCAGTCATCAGCTCAAACAACAAACGGCTGAGACCATTGCTGAAAAGCAAGTGCTGGAGAGCACCCATAGGGAGTGAGACGCCAGGGAGCCAGACCCCTCCCCCACACCTCAGGAAACTGAAGGTTATAATTTTAGACTCACAACCCCCAGAATAAGAAAGCTGGGACAGAAAGCCCTGAGACTCACAGATAGAAATTCGTTCTAACGCCAGCAAAAGGCAATCCAACATGAAGAAGAACACAAAAAAACCGAGGACAATAGATTCTTTTTATGGAGACAGGCAGGATCAAAATATCGACTTAGAAGAAGATAGCAATGACACGGTAGATACATCAGATACCTCAAAAGCTAATATGATCTGGTCTCCAGCCCAAAAAGCACTGCTGGAAGAGCTAAAAGAGGATTTTAAAAACCAAATTAGGGAGCTAAAAGAAAATATGGAAAAAATGGAAAAAAGGGAGAAAAAATCCACTGACGAAATCAAGTCCCTAAAGAATAAGATTGGCGAAATGGCTATGGAGATTCAGAATCTAGAGAGAGAAAAGGACACCCTGAGAGGTGAAATCAACCAATTGAAAATGGATGCTCAAAAGCAAAATGTAAACACTAACTCATTTAAAATTAGACTTGAGCAAGTGGAAGCTAATGAATCTATGAGGCATCAAGAAGTAATAAAACAAAATGTAAAGAATGAAAAAATAGAAAAAAATGTGAAATATCTGATTGGCAAAACAACTGACCTGGAAAATAGATCCAGGAGAGACAATTTGAGAGTTATTGGTCTACCGGAAATCCACGATGAAAAAAGGAGCCTTGACAGTATCTTCGAAGAAATTATCAAAGACAACTGCCCAGAGGTCCTAGAACCAGAGGGCAAAATAGTCATTGAAAGAATTCACCGATCACCCCCTGAAAGAGATCCCAAACTGAAAACACCAAGAAATATTATAGCCAAATTTCAGAGCTATAAACTCAAGGAGAAAATACAGCAAGCAGCCAAAAAGAAGCAATTCAAATATCGGGGAACTACAGTCAGGATCACGCAGGATCTCTCAGCTTCCACATTAAAAGACAGGAGAAATTGGAATATGATATTCCGAAGGGCAAAGGAGCTGGGACTACAACCAAGGATCAACTACCCAGCAAAACTAAGCATAATTTTCCAGGCAAGGCGATGGACATTCAATGAAATAAGGGAATTCCAGACCTTCCTGATGAAAAGGCCAGAACTCAATGGAAAATTTGATCTCCAAATACAAAACTCAAGAGAGACATAAAAAGGTAACCACGGGGAAAAACCCCACAAACCTCATTAACCAATAAGCTTAGGTTGTTTACATCTTTATGTGGGATTATATCATCTTATGTATGTTTTTTATGTATATATATATATATATATATATATATATATATACATATACATATATAAGTCATTCTTGTGAATGGTACAACTATTGTGACAAATGAAAGGGATATACATAGGTTGTGAATGCCTGTATAAATTAACTGATGTAAAGATATAAAATATAAATAAGAGATATAAAGGGAGGGCTATGAGGGAAGTGGTAAGGAGGTTGCAGAAAAGGGTAAATTACACCAAAGGAAGTGGAAAAAAAAACATATTATAGTAGAGGGAAAGAAGGGAGGGAGAAGAGCAGTATTTGAGCTTTACTGTCATCTGATCTAGTTCAAGAAGGGAATAACATACTCTGATAAGTTTAGAAATCTAACTTGTCCTACGGGAAGTGGGAGGGAAAGGGGGGAAAAAGGGAGGGGGGAGGGCAGAGGGAAGAGGAGAAGTAGCAAGTGGGTAACGGTAAGATAAGGGAGGGGAATAAAGAGGGAGGGTTAACTGAGGAAAGCGGCGGTCAAAAGCAAAACTTTGTTGGGGAGGAGAAGGGGAAAGGGAGAAATAAAAGCATAAACAGGGGGAATTAGGATGGAGAAAAAGACACAGATAGAAATCATAACCCTGAACGTGCAGGGGATGAACATTCTCACAAAACAGAAGCAGATAGCAGAATGGATTAAAAACCATAATCCTACAATATGCTGTTTACAAGAAACGCATCTGAAACAGGGGGATACACATAGGGTTAAGGTAAAAGGCTGGAGTAAAATATATTGTGCCTCAGCTAAAGTAAAAAAAGCAGGTGTAGCAATCCTAATCTCAGACAAAGCAAAAGTAAAGATAGATCTAATTAAAAGAGATAAGGAAGGACATTATATCCTGCTAAAAGGCACCATAAACAATGAAGCAATATCATTGCTTAACATATATGCACCAAGTGGTAAGGCATACAAATTCTTAGAGGAGAGATTAAGGGAGTTACAGGAAGAAATAGACAGCAAAACTATAATATTGGGAGACCTCAACCTCCCCCTTTCTGAACTTGATAAATCTAACCTCAAAATAAATAAGAAAAAAGTTAAGGAGGTAAACAGAATTTTAGAAAAGGCACATATGATAGACCTCTGGAGAAAACTGAATGGGGATAAAAAGGAATATACTTTCTTCTCAAAAGTACATGGCACACACTCAAAAACTGACCATGTACTAGGGCATAAAAACCTCACAATCCAGTGCAGAAAAGCAGAAGTAGTCAATGCATCCTTTTCAGATCATGATGCAATAAGAATCATTTTTAATAAAGTACCATGGAAAAATAAGCTAAAAACTAATTGGAAACTAAATAATTTAATTCTAAAGAGTGAGTGGGCCAAAGATCAAATCAGAGAAACAATTAATAATTTCATTCAAGAGAATGACAATAATGAAACAACATACCAAAACTTATGGGATGCAGCAAAAGCAGTTCTTAGGGGAAGTTTTATATCTCTAAATGCCTACATGAATAAAATAGGGAAAGAGGAGATCAATGATCTGGGCATACAGCTGAAAAAGCTAGAAAAAGAGCAAATTGAAAACCCCCAATTAAATACCAAATTAGAAATACTGAAAATCAAAGGAGAGATTAATAAAATTGAAACCAAGAAAACTACTGAATTAATAAATAAAACAAAGAGCTGGTTTTATGAAAAAACCAATAAAATTGACAAACCTTTGGCCAATTTGATTAAAAAAAAGAAAGAAGAAAATCAAATTACCAGTATAAAAAATGAAAAGGGTGAGGTCACCTCTAATGAAGAGGAAATCAAAACAATAATTAGGAATTATTTTGCCCAACTGTATGCCCATAAATTTGACAACCTTAGAGATATGGATGAATATCTACAAAAACTTAAACTGCCCAGACTAACAGAGAAGGAAGTGAAATTTCTTAATGACCCCATATCAGAAAAAGAAATTGAGCAGGCCATCAACGAACTCCCTAGGAAAAAATCTCCAGGGCCAGATGGTTTTACATGTGAATTCTATCAAACATTTAAAGAACAACTAATTACAATACTTTGTAGACTATTTGGGAAAATAGGTGAAGAAGGAGTCCTACCAAATTCTTTTTATGACACAAATATGGTACTAATACCCAAACCAGGTAGAGTTAAAACAGAGAAAGAAAATTATAGACCAATTTCTCTAATGAATATTGATGCAAAAATTTTAAATAAAATATTAGCAAAAAGATTGCAGCAACTCATTACGAGAATAATACACCATGACCACGTAGGATTTATTCCAGGAATGCAAGGCTGGTTCAATATTAGGAAAACTATTAGCATAATTGACCATATCAACAACAAAACTAGCAAAAAGCATATGATCATCTCAATAGACGCAGAAAAAGCCTTTGACAAAGTACAACACCCATTCCTATTAAAAACACTAGAAAGCATAGGAATAAGGGGAACCTTCCTCAAAATTATAAATAGCATCTACCTAAAACCATCAACAAGCATTATTTGTAATGGGGATAAACTAGATGCATTCCCAATAAGATCAGGAGTGAAACAGGGATGTCCATTATCACCCCTATTATTCAATTTGGTTCTAGAAACATTAGCTGTAGCAATAAGAGAAGAAAAAGAAATTGAAGGAATTAGAATAGGAAAAGAAGAAACTAAATTATCACTTTTTGCAGATGATATGATGATTTATCTAGAGAATCCTAGAGAATCAAGTAAAAAGCTACTTGAAATAATAAACAACTTTAGCAAAGTTGCAGGATATAAAATAAATCCACATAAATCCTCAGCATTCCTATACATTACTGACAAAGCCCAACAGCAAGAGATAGAAAGAGAAATTCCATTCAAAGTTACTGAAGGCACTATAAAATATTTGGGAATCTATTTGCCAAGACAAACCCAGGGCCTATATGAACATAACTATGAAACACTTTTCACGCGAATAAAATCAGATCTAAATAAATGGAGAAATATCAATTGCTCATGGTTAGGCCGAGCTAATATAATAAAAATGACAATTCTACCTAAATTAATCTATCTATTCAATGCCATACCAATCGAACTACCAAAAATTTTTTTTACTGAGCTGGACAAAATAATAACAAAATTCATTTGGAAAAACAAGAGGTCTAGAGTATCTAGGATATTAATGAAAAGACATGCTAGAGATGGTGGTTTAGCCACACCAGATATTAAACTGTACTACACAGCAGCAGTCATCAAAACTGCCTGGTACTGGTTAAGAAACAGGGGTGTGGATCAGTGGAATAGGATAGGTACACAAGTAGGTGAAATCAACAAGTTTAGCAATCTACTCTTTGATAAACCCAAAGAAGCCAGTTTCTGGGCTAATAATTCACTATATCACAAAAACTGTTGGGAAAATTGGAAAATGGTAGGGCAAAAACTGGGCATAGACCAATATCTTACACCATATACCAAAATAAAGTCAAAATGGGTTCATGATTTAGGAGTAAAAGTTGATACTCTAAGTAATTTGGGAAAGCAAGGAATGGTTTACTTATCAGATTTGTGGAAAAGTAAAGAATTCATGACCCAACAAGAGATAGAGAGCATTACAAAATGCAAAATGGATAATTTTGATTATGTCAAATTGAAATGTTTTTGTACAAAAAAAAGCCAATGCAACAAGAATTAGGAGGGAAGCAGAAAATTGGGAGAAAATCTTTGCAACTAGTATCTCTGATAAAGGCCTCATCTCTAAAATATACAGGGAGCTAAGCCAAATATATAGGAATACAAGCCATTCACCAATTGAGAAATGGTCAAAGGATATGAACAGGCAGTTTTCAAAGGAAGAAATTAAAGCTATCTACAGGCATATGGAAAAATGCTCTGGATCGCTGCTGATTAGAGAAATGCAAATCAAAACAACTCTTAGATACCACATCTCTCCTGTTAGATTGGCTAAAATAACAAATCAGGAGAATGATAAATGCTGGAAAGGATGTGGGGAAATTCGAACATTGTTGCATTGCTGGTGGAGTTGCGAGCTGATCCAGCCATTTTGGAGGGTGGTGTGGAACTATGCCCAAAAGACTATAGAAATGTTCATACCCTTTGACCCAGTAATACCACTTCTAGGGTTGTATCCCAAAGAAATCACGCAAGCGGGAAAAGGACCCATATGTACAAGAATATTTATAGCAGCTCTCTTTGTGGTAGCCAAGAATTGGAAAGCAAAGGGATGCCCATCAATTGGGGAATGGCTGAACAAGCTGTGGTATATGAAGGTGATGGAATACTATTGTGCCATAAGAAATGGGGATGATGCAGACTTCATAACAACCTGGAAAAACTTACACGACATAATGCTGAGTGAGCGGAGCAGAGCCAGGAGAACGTTGTGCACAGCCACAGATATGTGGATTCCGTGAGGACCAACCCTGACATACTGCGCTTCTCTCAGCAACCTAAAGGGGCAAGGACAACTCCAGGGGACTCACGATGGAGAAATCTATCTTCATTCAGAGAAAGAACTGCGAAGTTTGAATACAGACTGAGGCACACTACATGCTCGCCTTTTCTGCTTCTCTTTTGTTTTTGTTTTTGGGGTTGTTTTTTTGTTTTTTTTTTTGTTTGTTTGTTTTTTGTTTTTGGTTCTGTTTCTTCTTTCTCATGATTCATTCCATTGGTCAAAATTCTTCTCCACGACTTGACTAGAGCATAAATTAATTCAATGCGAAGTTATACATGACAGTTATAAGAGACTTCATGCCGTCTTGGGGAGGGAGGGGGGAGGGAGGGGAGAAAAACTGGAACTCAAAACTATGTAGAATCGTGTGTGGTAAACTAAAAATAAAAAAAAAAAGAATTTAGCTATCTTTTTTTTGAGTTCCAAAGTCTCTCCCTACCTCCTGCCTCTCACCCATCCTTGAGAAAGAAAGCAATTTGATATTAATTACACATGTGAAATCATGCAAAGCATGTTTCCATATTAGCCATGTTGCAAAAGAAAACATACAATAAAACAATAAAAAGAGATTTTTTTAAAGTATTCTTCAACCTACAATATCAGTTGTCTCTCTGGAGGTGGATAGCATTTTTCATCATGGTACCTTCAGAATTGTCTTGGATCACTATCTTGATCTGAATAGCTAAATCTTTCACAGCTGATCATCCTTACAATTTTGCTGTGACTATGAACAATGTTCTTCTGGTTCTGCTCACTTCACCTTGCATCAATTCATAAAAGTCTTACCAGGTTTTTTCTGAAACAATGCTGTTCATCCTTTCCTATAGCACAAAGTATTATATCACAATCATATATTTCAGTTTATTCAGCCATTCCTCAATTGATGGACATCCTCTCCATTTCCAAGCTGGTTTTTGTACAAATAGGTCATTTTCACTTTTATTTGACTTCTTTGTCCTATAGATCTAGTAGTAGTATATTACTAGGTCACAGGGTATGCACAGTTTTATATCCCTTTGGACATAATTCCAAATTGCTCTCCAGAATGGACTAGTTCACAATTCCACCAACATAGTATTCCAACACATAGCATTATGTCTCAATTTTTCCTAAAGCCACACCAGCATTTGTCATTTTCTTTTTCTGTCATGTTACACAATCTGATAGGTATGAGGTGGTACCTCACAGTTGTTTTAATTTGCATTTTTCTCATAAGCAATGATTTAGAGAATTTTTATGACTATTGATAATTTTAATTTCTTCTTCATATCTTTTGACCATTTATCACCTGGGGAATGGCTTTTATTTTTATTAATTTGAATCAGTTCCCTGTGTATTTGAGAAATGAGGCCTTTATCAGAGAAATGCTGTAAATTTTTTTCTTCAGTTTTCTGGTTTTTTAAAATTTTGACTACATTAGTTTTATTTAGCCAGAGCTTTTTAATTCCATCTAATCAAAATTATCTATTTTATAGCATGTGATGCTCTCTATCTCCTGTTTGGTCATAAAATCTTCCTTTATCCATAGATATGATGGGTACATTTTTCCTTACTCTACTAATTTACTTATATCATGCTTTATGTCAAGATTATTTATCCATTTTTACCTTATCTTTGTATATGGTATGAGATGATAATGTATGGCTATCTGCCAAAATGATTTCCAGTTTCCCCAGAAATTTTTGAGAAATGGTGAGATCTTACCCCAAAAGCTTGAATCTTTCAGTTTATCAAACACTAGATTACTATGGTCATTTACTACTGAGTATTGTGTGCCTAACTATTCCACTGATCCACCATTCTATCTCTTAGTCAGTAACAAATTGTCTTGATAACTCCTTGGTCATATACTTTAAAATCTGGAACTGCTAGGCTGCCTTCCTTCATCTTATTTTTCATTGATTCTTTTGATATTCCTGACCATTTATTCTTCCAGATGAATTTTGTTACTATTTTTTCTACCTCTACAAAATAATTTTTTGTAGTTTGATTGGTATGGGGCTAAATAAGTAAATTAAGTGGAATTGTCATTTTATTATATTGGCTTGCCCTACCCATGAACAATTAATATTTCTCCAATTGTTTAGATCTGTCTTTATTGTGTAAAAAGTGTTTTGTAATTGTGTTCACATAAACCCTGGGTTTATCTCAGCAGGTAAACTCCCAAGTTTTTATATTATCTGTTATTTTAAATGGAATTTCTCTATCTCTTGTAGCTCTGTTTTGCTGATGGTATATAGAAAAGCTGATGATTTATGTGGGTCTGTGCTATATCCTGCAACTTTACTGAAGTTGTTGATTGCTTCAACTAGTTTTTTTAGTTGATTCTCTAGTGTTCTCTAAGTATGCCATCATATTATCAAGTTTTGTTTCCTTGTTGCAATTTTTATTGCTTCAATTTCTTTTTCTTGTCTTATTGTTATAGTTAGCACTTCTACTATCATATTCAATAATAGTGAAGATATTGCTTCACTCCTGATCTTACTGGGAAGACTTTAAGTTCATCCCATTACAGAGAGTTTTTACTTTTGGCTTTAGGCAGATACAACTTAGCATTTTAAGAAAGATTCTATTGATTCCTATGTTTTTTAGTGTTTTTAATAGGAATGGATATTTTGTCACAGGAATAGGTATTTCGTCAAATGTTTTTTCTGCATCTGTTGATATAATCATGATTTTTATTGTTTTTGTTATTGATATGGTCAGTTATGCTGATAGTTTTCCTAATACTGAACCAGTCTTGCATTACTGGTATAAATACCACACCTGGTCATACTGTATGATCTTTGTGATATATTGTTGTAATCTTGCTAGTATTTTGCTTAAAAATTCCATGTTGATATTCATTAAAGAAATTGGTCTACAAGTCTTTTTTCTCTGTTTTTGTTCTCGCTGGTTTAGGTATTAAAACCATATTTGTATCACAAAAGTAATTTGGTGGGACTCCTTCTTTGTCTATTTTTTCAGATAGTTTATATAGTATTGAGATCAATCGTTCCTTAAATGTTCCATTAAATTCACTTATAAGTCCATCTGATCCTAGGGACTTTTTCCTTAGGGAACTCACTGATGACTTGTTCAATTTCTTTTTCTAGGATGGGTTATTTAAATATTCTATTTCATCTTCTCTCAATATGAGCAATTTATATTCCTGTAAATAGTCATCAATTTCAGTTAGAATGTCAGTTTTACTGGCATATAATGGGGCAAAATGACTCCTAATAATTGCTTTAATTTCCTCTTCATTGGAGGTGGATGCTTTTCTCTTTTGATACTAGTAATTTGGTTTTCTTCTTTCTTTTTGAATCAAATTAACCAATGGTTTATTTTATTGGGTTGGTTTTTTTTTCATAAACCAGCTCCTTATTTTAATTATTAGTTCCATTTTTTCACTTCCAATTGTATTACTCTCTCCTTTGATTTTCAGGATTTCCATTTTGCTGTTTAACTGGGGATTTTTTATTTGTTCTTTTTCTAGTATTTTTAGTTCATGCCCAATTCATTGACCTGCTCTTTCTTTTATTGATATACACATTTAGAGAAATATTCCCATAAGTGCTGCTTATGCTGCATCCCACAAATTTTGGAATGTTGTCTCATTGGTATCATTCTCTTTAATGAAGTTATTGATTGTTTCTATGATTTCTTCTTTGATCTACTCATTTTGGGGATTAAATTATTTAGTTTCCAATTAATTTTATTCTACATTTCCATGGCATTTTATTAAATGTAATTTTTATTTCACTGTAATCTGAAAAGGGTGCATTTAGTATTTCTACTTGTCTGCATTTCCTTGTGAGATTTTTATGACTTAACATATAGTCAATTTTTGTGACAGTGCCTTGTTCAGGTGAGAAAAAAAGTACGCTCCTTTCTATTCATTCACCTTTCTCCACAATCTATCATACCTAACTTTTCTAAGATTTTCATTTCTCTGACTTCTTTCTTACTTTAAGGTTAGATTTATCTACCTATGATGGAAGAAGGCTGAGGTGCCCTGCTAGTATAGTTTTACTATTTCCTCCTACAATTCATTAAACTTTTCCTTTTAGAATTTGGATACTATGCAATTTGGTGTATATATGGTTAGTATTGATATTACTTCATTGTCTATGGCTCTTTTTAGCAAGATGTATTTTCCCTGCTCAACCTTTTTAATTTAGTCTATTTTTTTTCTTTTGCTTTGTATGAGATCATGATTGCTATCTCTGCCTTTTTTACTTCAACTGATGCATAATAGATTCTGCACCAGCCCCTTATTTTAACTCCATGTGTGTCTCTCTGTTTCACATGTGTTTCTTTAAACAACATATTGTTGGATCTGGGTTTCTATTCCATTCTGCTACCTGCTTCTGTATTACAGATGAATTCATCCTATTCACATTCACAGTTATGACTATTAGCTGTGCATTTTCCTCCATCATATTTTCTTCTGTTTATCTTTCTCTCTCTTTTTATCCTGTCCTTCCCCTCATCTATTTTGCTTCTACCATTGCCTTGTTTTATCTACTCTTCCTTTTATCAAACCTGCCTCTTGTCCCCCTCCCCTCCTATTTCCCTGTTGGATAAGATAAATTTCTATTATGAATTAAGTATACAGACACACACACACACACACACACACACACACACACACACACACACATATTTCCCTCTTTGAGCCAATTTAGGTGTGACTGAGGTTCAAACCCCCCTCCCACCATTTTCCCCTCCACTGTAAAAAACTTTTCCTTTTAGTTCTCTTCTATGTGAGATAATTTTCCCTATTCATTCTCTCACTTCTTTTTTTTGACCACTGTCTTCCTCAATTTCCCCTCCCTAATGACATTCCTCCCTTATCTTACACTTTTCCCCTTACTACTCCTTCCCTCTCTTCTATCCACTCCCCCCTTTTCTTTCCCCTGTCCCCTCCTACTGCCTGTAAGACGAATTTGATTTCTATACTTATCAGAGTATGCTGTTCCCTCCTTGAACCAAATCAGATGAGAGTGAAGCTCAAACATTGCTTTTCTCCCTCCCTTCTTTTACTCTATGTTTTTGTGCCTCTTCATGTAGCATAATTTACCCTTTTCTACCTCCTCCTTACCTGTTCTCCCAGAACAGTCCCTTTTTACCCCTTATGTTTTTTATCATCACATTGGTTACTTTATACTGACACCCTCAGTCTATGTATAGCCCTTTCAATTGTCATAATAACTGTTACATTCTCAAGAATGACATATATATGACATATATAAATATATTCTTATATAAAGATGTAAACAGTTTTCCCTTATTGAATAACAGGTTTTTCCTCCATTTACCTTTGTATATCTCTCTTGAGTTTTGTATTTGCAGATCAAATTTTCCATTGAGCTCTGGCCTTTTCATAAGAAAGGTCTGGAATTCCCTTATTTCATTGAATGACCATCTCCTTGCCTGAAATATTATGCCCAATTTTGCTGGGTAGTTGATTCTTGGTTGTAGTCCAAGGTCCTTTGCCTTTCAAAATATCATATTCTAATTCCTCCTTTCTTTTATTGTAGAAGTTGCAAGATCCTGCATGATCCTGACTGTAGTTCCACAATATTTGAATTGTTTATTTCTGGGTGCTTGCAGTATTTTCTCCTTGACCTGATAATTCTGGAATTTGGCTACAATATTCCTTTGAGTTTTCAATTTGGAATCTCTTTCAGGGGTGATGGGTGGATTCTTTCCATGACTATTTTACCCTCTGGTTTTAGGACCTTGGAGAAATTTTCCTTGATGATTTCTTGGAAGATACTGTTCAGATTTTTTTTTCCCATCATGGCTTTCAGGTAGACCAATAATTATTAGATTATCTATCCTGGGTCTATTTTCCAGGTCAGTTGTTTTTCCAATCAGATATTTCACATTTTCTTCTATTTTTTCATTCTTTAGATTTTGTTTTGATTGGTTCTTGATGTCTCATAGAGTCATTAGCTTCTACTTGCCCAATTCTAATTTTTAATGTATTGTTTTCTTCATTTAGCTTCTCTATTTCCTTTTCCATTTGGTTAATTTTACTTTTCAATGAGATATTTTCTCCATTTATATTCTGAATCTCCTTAACCATTTCACCAATTTTACTTTTTAAAGTTTTTTTTTAATCAGTGAATTTTTTTTTCATTTTTTCCATTTTTTTCTTTTACCTCTCTAATTTGGTTTTTAAAGTCCTTCTTGAGTTCTCCAAGGAGTGCTTTTTGGGCTGGAGACCAGTTCACATTCCCTTTTGAGGTTTCAGATGTAGGTATAATGTCAATGCTGTCCTCTTCTGAATTGGTATTTTGATCTTCCCTGTCTCCATAATAGGCATCAATAGTCTTTGGCTTTTTAGTATGCTTCTTCATGGTGTTTTTCCCCCTGGCATCTAAAGTGGATCTCTGCTTCTGGAGCTCAGGGGGCTCTGTCCCAAGCTTCTTGTGTTGGGAACTGTAGGCCTGCTCACTGGCTTTGTGTGCTGTGGCCTCTGGTTTCATGAGGTTTGGGAGAGGGGTGGTCTGGTTGCTGGAATTCTCCTCTTCTCTGAGAGCACTCTACAGCATGGGTGGTCTCAATCATTGTCTGTGCTATTGTCTGCCACTTCCCTTGGCTGTGCAAAGGCACATCTGGGGTCCTGGTATTGATGTTTGCAAGCTCCACCCCACTGGGGCTCAGGAACTCTCACCGTTCTACTGAGGTGGGGCCAACTGGGACACCTCTCTTCCATCACTACTCTCCTTCTACCACCACAGGAAGGGCCTTCTCCCCAACTTCTCACTCTAAAAAGCTACTGAAGCATCATGTCAGGTTCCTCTATTTCAGTGTTTCTCTCAAGTAAGTATTATCTGGGTTAGGAAGGGAGGGATGAGAGCCATTTACCCAGACATCATGGCTCCCAGAAGTTCAAGGAGGCAAGTTTCAAACCTTTAGACTATGAGCTGGAGACCTCTGGGGTAGTTGCTCCCATGGCCACAGGCTCTGTGCTGGTGTCTCCCGTGGCTCCAACAGAGTCCCATCTTAAGCTGAGAGGCCTGGGGCTCGATCACTGCCATAACTGGTACTTCCACCCTGGGCTTGCTCCTGCTCCCATATTTCGCTCACCCAGCACTCTCCCTGACCAGTGCATTTGCTGGGTTCCTCTGCTGTTCCCAGTTGGTGTGATCTGGTACTGTCCCACATGCCCGGTGGTCCTGCCCCACTCAGTTTACTGGTGGCTTCTAACTCTCTCAAGTCTGCTCAGATTCACTTTTTGAATTCATGTCTGACAGAATTTGTGAGAGAGCTCCAATAGTTCCCTCCTTTCACAGCACCATCTTGGCTCTACCCCCTCTCTCACTTCTTTTCCCAGAGCATCCCTCTTTCTCACCTATCCATTTTTTCACATCATCTAAAATGTTTGACTCATTACTGTACCCTCTTTCTATGTAGTATCCTTCTTTTTTTGCTTTTTTGGCAGGGCAGTTGGGGTTAAGTGACTTGCCCAAGGTCACACAGCTAGTACATGTGTTAAGTGTCTGAGGCCAGATTTGAACTCAGATCCTCCTGACTCCAGGGCCAGTGCTCTACTCACTGTGCCACCTAGATGCCCCAATGTAGTATCCTTCTAACTTCCCTAATAAGGAAAAAATTCTTAGAAGATACATGTCTCATGTTCCCATGCAGAAAAGTAAACAGCTTAATCTTATTGAATCCCCTAGGATTTGTCTTTCATGTTTATCTTTTTATGATTCTCTTAAGTCATGTATCTGAAAGTCAAATTTTCTATTCAGTTCTGCTCTTTTTATCAGGAATGCTTGAAAGTCCCCTATTTCATCAGGTATCTGGTTTTTTTTTTCGCTTGAAAGATTATATCACTTTTCCTGGGCAGGTTATTCTCACTTGTAATGTCAGCTCTTTTGCCTTTTGGAATATTATATTCTAAGCCCTCTCCTCTTTTAGTGTAATAGCTGCTAAATCTTGTGTGCTCCTGACTGTGGCTCCACGATATTTGTATGGTTTCTTTCTGGCTGCTTGAAGAATTTTCTCTTTGACCTAGGGGCTTTGGAATTCAGGTATTAGCCTTCTGGGAGTTTTCATTTTTGGGATCTCTTTCAGGAGGTGATTCATGAATTCTTTCAATTTCTATTTTATCCTCTTATTAGAAGATATCAAGGAAGTTTTCCTTGACAATTTCTTGAAATGTGATGTTTAGATTTTTTTCTTTTATCATAGCATTCAAGTAATGTAATAATTCTTATATTATCTTTCCTTGACCTGTTTTCCAGGTGAGTTTTTTTTTTCATGAGATATTTCACATTTCCTTCTTTTTTCAATTCTTTTGACTTTGTTTTATTGTTTCTTAATTTCTTATGAAATTATTAGCTTCCACTTACCAATTCTAATTTTTAAGGTATTATTTTCAAAAGTGAATTCTTGTACCCCTTTTTCCATTTAGCCAGTTCTGTTTTTTAAGTTGTTCTTTTCTTTAATATTTTTGTGCCCTTTTTAACTAAGCTATTCATTGTCTTTTCATATTTTTATTCCTTTCCTTTCATTTTTTTTACCTAATTTTTCTTCTAGCACTCTGATTTTGAAAATAATTCTTAGCTCTTCTAGGAATTCTTGTTGAGCTTGTGTTCAATTCAAACTTTTCTTTGAGGCTTTCTTTTATCTGTTTTCACTTCGTTGTCTTCTGAGTTTGTGTCTTGATCTTCCTTCTCACCGCAGTAGATTTTTATGGTCAGGTTCTTTTCTTGTTGTTTGGTCATTTTTCCACCCTATTTCTTGATCAGGAATTTTATGTAAACTTTATGTCTGTTCCCAACATGGGTGAGAGGGTCTCTCAAGCTTCAAGCTCTTTGGCACTGCTGTTTTCAGAACTAATTCTGGGTGTTTAGAAGTTTTCAGTGCTTCCAAAGTGATGTGATTTGAGAAGTGGTGTAGTCACTGCTCTCCTTGTCTGTACTCTGGCTTTACCCAGGAAAGGCCCCTGATCCCTTGGGATTGTAATTGGTACTCCTTGAGGTCCCTGTTCCCTTAGGACCAGAAACAACACTGTTACTTGGGATCCCTGATCCCTTAAGGCCAGAAGTGATACTGTCTTTCAGGGCTTTCACTCATTCTTGACCAAAACTGCTCCTTCCTGACCTTGAACTATGAGCCAGCAGTGGGTATAGTCAATGGAGTTGCCAAACAGTGTTTGGTCCCGTGTGCAGTCTTAGCACAGAGGTCCTCTGTAATCTCTTTCTGACCAGTTTCCAAACCCCCTTACCATCTCCAGCTTGAGAACTCCTAAAGTTACTGCTGCTTCTGTTGCCACCACTTAGTGCCACCACTAATGTTTCATCCATGTGGGCTCTGGGGTCAGCCTCCTCTGTTACATCACAGACCTCTCCTTCTGACCTTGTCTGTTGTCTTAGGCTAGAAGAATGTCTCACTCTGACATTTTTGTTGGCTCTACCACTCCAGAATTCTCCTTGAGATGTCATTTTCAAGTTATTTAGAGGGGAATGTTGGGAGAACTCAGCTAAATGTTTTAACGACTTCATCATCTTGGCTCTACCCCTCCCCAACCCCAAATACCTTCAACATTGCAAAGACCTTTTGCATCCATCACAGCATCATTCCCTCTTGACAATCCTGGGAAGTAGTCAGGGCAGGAATTATTATTCCTATTTTTCAGGTCAGGAAACTGAGGTATAAGGTCCCATGTGTAGTTAATGGCAGAACAGAGAATTGGGCTCAAAACTCTGTGTTTTGTTTTATTTTTCAGACTGAGAAAAAGATATATCATAATGCTTGGCCTTGATAAGATGGGTAATTAAAACCAAATACAGAAAATGAGAGCATCTCTTTCTGTTACTAATTCTGTTATAATAATATCAACAATAATTTGGTTGATAGTAGGGACAGAAAACATTTGTGAATAGTGAAACAAATTAACATGTAATTGGAGCATGCACCACCTTGGCTACCTTGGATTATGGCAAGTAGCAGAAGAGCATTGCTAAGATTATGTCAGCGGGACCAGCAATTAGATTTCAAGTGTGTGTTAATGAATGGATTCACACAGTACTGTAAGTATGAATCTAAGAATATTTTAGAAAATGGCTACGAGGTATACCAGGATAGAATGTAACAACATATCAAAAATGCTAGCAGCAGAACTGGCATTCTTCTATTTGCTAAAACTATGAAATTAGTATAATTTATTAATAGCACCAACATACTCTAAAATAATATTTAAATGAAATATTTTGATAGATCCATGTTTTCATTGATGTGGGTGATCCATTTACCAACACCTCCACCAACTTCTCATCCTATGTGATTCTTATCATGTTTGTGAGTCTTCCATAAATAATTCATACAAAGCATTGGAGACCTATCTCTGTTTTTTTTAATATCTTGGAACTACCAATATCTTGCAACTTGGCTTCCCTCATGTGCCTCTTTCTTGATATGTGAGCAGCCTACCTTCTTTTGTGGTCCAACTTGTTTGAAATCAAATATTTTATCCTACTTATAGTATTCAAGTAATTGTTGATAACATCCTGTGGTTACTGCACATCTTTCCATTACCCTTTGGATTCTTTCTAATTTTGATTCTTCCATGACTGTGATGCGCCACATTTTATAGACAAATGGAGTCACCAAGAGAATAGTGGGTTTTCAAGAGATGGATCTTTAAAAGAAGCTGGACACAGCCATAGAAACAGTCCATGTGCAATGGTTAAGGAGAGTAGATAAGAGTAGAGTCTTATCATCTGAATATTGACTATAAAATTAGACGTCTTGACTGCCATGACTCAAATATCACCATAAGATCAATATTAAAAAATCAAAATCTATCGTGAAAAAAGAAAACAAAAACGAAGATGAAGTTCTGATGGAGGAATTAAAGCAAAAATGGAAACAAAGGAAAAACAAACAATTCAATAGTCTCAGAAATGAAAGTAGTTTCATATGTATATATATATATATATATATATATATACATATATATACATATATTGGTTTAACAACAACACAGAAGAGGCAACTGTTACTTCCAATGCTTCAAGGTGATCTCTATCCCTACAAAAGAAGGATTATAGGATTGTATTTGCTCCAAGACTGGAAATGCAAACAAAACATCCTGGATTTTAGGGAATGTTTTAAACTGCAAGGAACATTAGAGACCACTGAGCCCAACCCCTTTATTTTACAGATAAGTAAACTAAGCCAGGACTGGAAACCAAGTCTTCTAACTCCCAAGCCAACACTCTGTGAAAAGCATCACTGTATAGTAGAAAAAGCATTTGCATTAAAAATCAGAGAATCTGAGTTCAAATTCTGTCTGTCATTTAATATCTATGTGCCCATCATTTAATCTCCAGGGGCCTTGATAGCATCATCTGTCAAGTGAAAAGGTTCAACCGGATGTCCTTTAAAGTTCTTTTGAGCTCTAAATCTTTGATGTTACAATAATTTCAATCACATCACAATTTGTCTGACACTATTTTTAAAAGCATTTACAACTAATACAATGAAGTATGTAGAACTGAGAAAATAACTAGGAAACTATTTATTCTTCAGTTGTTCTTTGTGTCTGACTCTTCATGACTCCATGGACCACAGCATCCCAGTACTGTGCTTTCTTGACAAAGATCCTAGAGTGGTTTGCCATTTCCCACTCCAGTGGATTAAGGCAAACGGAGGTTAAGTGACTTGCCCTGAGTCACACAGTCAGTAAGTGTTTGAGGCCAAACTTGAACTCAGGTCTGCATGACTCCAGGCCCAGCACTCTATCCACTAAGCCACCTAGCTTTCCCTGGAAAACTATTATAGCCATGTAAATGGAAAGAATGAAAAAAGAAAAAGAATGTTATTTAAGTATAATAATTAAGCTTAGCCTCAAAGAAAAGAGGAGAAAATTCACCATCATTCCTCCCTTCATTGCAAGAGTTGGAGCAGAGGGTGATGGACTGTGGGTATAGAACTCTGCATATACTGATATGCCATCAGATTCCATTAATGCTTTGGTTAGTTTTACTAAACTGTGCTTTCCCTCCTCTCT
Organism: Trichosurus vulpecula; assembly: GCF_011100635.1. Taxonomy (NCBI): domain Eukaryota; kingdom Metazoa; phylum Chordata; class Mammalia; order Diprotodontia; family Phalangeridae; genus Trichosurus; species Trichosurus vulpecula. The sequence goes on from NC_050581.1 coordinate 67,152,578, forward strand.
CTCTCTCTCTCTCTCTCTCTCTCTCTCTCTCTCTCTCTCTCTCTCTCTCTCTCTCCCTCTCCTTCTCCCTCTCCCTCCCCCCTCCTTCCTTCCCTCTCTCTCTCTTTGTCCCTCCCTCCTTCCCTCTCTCTCTCTTTCTCCCTCCCTCCCTCCCTCTCTCTCTCCCCTTGTTATAAGGGATAACACCAAGGACTGGCAAAGTAAGGTATATATTTAGAAATGAAGGTAATACAAAAACAAAGAATATCAAAAACATTTTAATTATAAAAAGGTACTTATGCATCCATTATCTCTTTTTCTCTCGTTGTATATGAGGAAAGTAAGGCATAGAAGCCTTAGTAGCAGACTCAGAACTAGAAGTGAATATAAATCTTCTCATTCCTAGTCTATTGATTTTTGCCACTAAGTCATAATTCCGAGTTACGGATCCCAAACGTTCAGAGTGACTTTTTTTACCTTGTGATAACCACTACTCTTCCTAAGGATCTGTGTCTTGTCTGATTAATTTATGCAATTTAACCATTTCTATGCAATCTCAATTCATTTTGAAGTTATTTTAGATATTAATTGAGAATCCATAATCACTGTTCTTCACAGAATAGGGCTGTGCTGCAGAACTGATTTTGGTGACAGACAACAGATGAATATCTCAAGTATTATGCTGGCACCCACAGATATTAAATGCCCCAGAAGAAGGCTTCCAGAATTTTAAATGGGTCCTTGAGAGAGAATTTATGGAAATATAGACGAGAAGCTTACAGATGAAAAAATATGGTGGAAGCGTAATCTGGGATATTGAAAATTCCTCCACAATTGTGAAATCCATAAAAATAATTTTTAAGATGATGATGAAAAATATTAGATGTTAAAAGCATAAATATGCCTCTGGGTATCGTCTATAACCATGTTCCTCTCCCACATTCTCTCTCCTATAAGAATGTAAGATCCTCTAGAGCAGAAATAATCTCTCACCAGAGATTAGCATAATGTCTTAAACATAGGAAGTACTTAATAAATGCTTTTGTCATTAATTTATTCATTCATTCAATGATTTACATAGGGTCACATAGCTAATATACAATGAAACCATGATTTAAAACCAGGTCTTCCTTATTCCAATTCCAGCACCCTATTCACTGTGTCAAGCCACGCTTTATCCAAACCAAACACGTTATTTTTCTCAAATTCCTTTTGAACAACTCTAATCATACCTTTGCTTGGAAATGTTTGCCATATAAGAGGTACCTGTTGTAATCTCAGATAGAAATTCTCTATAATATAAAAAACTTCTCTCTGAAAGGGAAATCTGAGGCACCAAAACTCTGTATGTTCCTTACCACAAACCAACAGGGCATTAAAGCAGTGAACCACCATTCTTGCTTCATGACCTTTGTGACAGAAAGCTCGGGAAATAATTCTCTTACGTTCCTTGTACTTGTTGGCCTTAGAGGGCATTTGTGTTAGCCACAGCAATAAGTTCATCCAAAAGTACTTCAGAATCAGCCTAGAAACCAACGGCTTTGTGCAAGGGATCAGAAACAAGGTCTGTATAAATGTAACACCACCACATAAACACTCAGGGCCACAGAGAAGGAAATAATACTGTGGAGTTTGGTTTCATTTATGTGAGTTTATCACATATATTTTTTGAACAAGCTATTCTCTCTATAAAACTCAGCTAGCAAATCTGCCTTGCCTATTATCATGGTGAGGATAATGTAGCAAACAGATGGAGGGTTTCATACAATTTGTTGAACTAAATTTAACAGGTTTGGCTGTGAGTGTTAACTTATTTTTATATTCTATTTGTGTTATGTTTGTAATAGATGCACACACATGAATAAAAACAGAAATCTGTACACACAGTACAGCTGGTTAGATAATGTTTTCATTATAGCATCACATACTCCTAATTAGAGGAATTTATATTTGGACTACAAATAAATTTTGGCTGCAAATTCTGTTTGTATGGCATTTTGATGACAGGAACTCTTCATCACATTCGGACCCCATCCTGCATCTATAGCACCATCTGATGAAAAAAAGGGAGTGCTACCAAGCTCATTAAATTAATAATGGACAGTTAGGTAAACAACCAGTTGGGGGTCCTAGAAGCAAAAAGGGAGATGATTTCCAGAAGAAAAGGTCTAAGCATAGAATGTATTTGGTATCAGAAAAAAAATAGCACACTGTCAAAAGTATGAGTTGGGAAAATGGGATGCCATTAAATGTTGAATGATGACAGGAATTCTTCAAATTCTGACTGAGCTATAGAGCAGAGCTCCTGTAGTCAGGGAGGGAGTGTTGGGTTTTATCAACATAAGTAACCAATTGAAACCTAATTGAGAAGCCATTTAAGCAATATCCTCCTAAATTGGCTATTAACTCCAGTTGCCCTGTGATCATATTTCTTATTCATCTAAATAGCAGGATGAAAGCCATAAAAGTAATATACATTGTGGTAACTAGGCCTGGCATGTACTGGTCATCAGGAGAAGCCCCTCTGGGTTTAGCAGCCAAGTAAGCCTCCTCCTCACCTGCTCCTGTATTCTTAATGTCCCTGACTGTCACATACGAGCACAGGCATAGAAATCTGGTTGCATATACAAAGAAGTTTCAGAAAAAGTCCAGGTATGGAGTTGTTGGCAAGTTGCAGACCTGGTCCTGGCCATGAAAAGGAAATACCTTTATTTAACCTGTATATAGACTACCAAACAGTACAGGCTCTAGTGCTCAAAGCCACCACTTAAAACATTCCCCTATTTAAAGTCACTTTATACTAAATGGTGTCTTTTAAAATAATACTAATAATAACCAGCATTTAAATAGTGCTTGAAAGTCTACAAAGCACTTTGCATACATTATCTCATTTGCCATAGCTTTAGAGCTGTAAGGGACCTAGAGATCGCTAGCCAACCTCATGTCTCCACAGAGGAGAAAATTGTGGCCCATGGAGGTTGTTTAACTTGTCCAGGGTCAAACAGGTAGCAGATGCCAGAGTCAGAATTTATATCTCAGGCTTCTGATTCCTAACCCTCATTCTACTCTGTGCTACCCTTTCCTACACTGCTCCTGTGGCTAGCCCCTAGAATAGAAATGCAATGTACTGAAACAAGTGTCTGGTGCATAGGGGAAAAAGTTGGGTAAGACAGTGACAGGCAGATGAGGACATCAAAATAAGGCCTGAATTCTCCTTACCCCAAGCAAAATTATCCTTCACTTTCTACCATTTGCCTTAACCCTCTAACTCTATGCTTGACTGGGGGAAATAAAGAGGAACACCTCTTAATTTTAATCACTCTGCCTTATTTGGCCCAGTATGGTTCGGTGGAGAGAATGATGATTTTGAAAGGAGAGGAAGTGGGTTCAAATCCTGTCTCTCATGCTAACTAGCCATGGAACTTTTGACAAGTCACTTGACCTCTCTGAGCCTCAGTTTCTTCATCTATCATATGAGAGAGATTGGAATACGTGGATTTTGCCATCCCCTCCAACTCTAGGTCCATGATCTTACGATGGTTCTCTAAGTTTAAAAATCGTGCCAAGATATTTCTTTGGAGGCTAGACAGCATAAGTGCATTCATGGCGGCTTTTGCCTAAGCTCTTTCTGCTTGAATATTAACAGAAACTAAACAAAGTTAGAGGAATGATAAAGATCTGATATAAACCAAGAAGAGACACTGCTCAGCAATGCTGCTCAGGCCTCAGACTTCAGTCATTGCTGTAGCAGACTAGCAGCTGCTGCAAATTAAAGGACATGGAAACCCAGATATAAAACAATCAGGAAGGGGCGGGGGAGAGAGGCAGGGGGAGAGAGGCAGGGGGAGAGAGGCAGGGGGAGAGAGGCAGGGGGAGAGAGGCAGGGGGAGGGAGGCAGGGGGAGGGAGGCAGGGGGAGGGAGGCAGAGGGAGGGAGGCAGAGGGAGGGAGGCAGGGGGAGGGAGGCAGGGGGAGGGAGGCAGGGGGAGAGAGGCAGAGGGAGAGAGGCAGAGGGAGAGGGGAGGAAGGGGGGGAAAGAGAGAGAGACAGAAGGAGAGAGAGAGAAAGAGAGTGAGAGAGAAAGAGAGTGAGAGAGAAAGAAAGAGAGAGGGGGAGAAAGTGAGAGAGAGGGAGAAAGGGAGAGAGAGAGAGAGAAAGAGAGAAGGAGAGGGAGAAAGAGGGAAAAGGGGGAAAGAGGGAGAGAGGGAAGGAGGGGGAGAGAGGGAGGGAGAGAGGGAGGGAGGGAAGAGAGAGAGAGAGAGAGACAGAGACAGAGACAGAGAGAGAGAAAGGCTATTTGTGGTCTCGCTTTATGAGCATGTATAATTGATAAGAGAGAGGGAAAGAGAGACAGCCATAAAAAAAATACTGAAAAAAATTCCTTGATAAAGTTGTGATCATAGATATGGCATAAAACCAGACCTGTTATAGCTGGGTTCTATCCGTTATGTACCCTAGGAATTTAGCCTTCCGTCAGTCAATAGTCAATATCCTCTCTTTATTGGCTGTGAAACCCCCAAATCATCATTTTTATATTAAATTCTTTAACTTGGTTATCTTGCTATAATTCTTTACTTAAACACTGGTTTCATTTTAGTAATAATAAATAACACTTTGTATTGATTCAGAGCTTCACTGTGAAGGGAACTGGGTTCCTTGCTGCAATAATTTAATTCATTCTCCTTATAAAAAGATTCCTCATAGAATGTTAGAGTTGGAAGGGATCTTCGAGCTCATTGAGTCCAAAGACCTCATTTTCCATAGTGGGAAACTGAGGCCCAGAAAAGGCCATCAGTCAATAATCCAGTCATCATGCTAAACACTGGGAATAAATAGAAGTGTAAAGCAAGACAGTCCCTGCCTCAAGGAGCTTGCATTCTAACGGGAGAAAACAATACATGAGAGGTAATTAAAGAGCAGGGGGCAGAGAGAGGTGAAAGAAGGTACCTAGCAATTACTTGCTTAAGGCCACAGGATTAGTAAGTGGTAGGGCTAAGTCTGGAACCCAAGTCTCCTGACTCTTAATCCAGCAGACTTCCAATAATACCATACCACACTGATTCCCTTTTATTTGTTTTTTATAGAGAATATGGCTTAACATATTTTGGAAATGTTTTATATTTGTGAAATTTCTTTCTCTACATTATTGATCATTTTCTTTTCAAATTCTACCAGTTTCACATGAAACTTCAGAAAGCATTAGGATATAGAGGTTATGTCTCTAGAACTTCATCTCCCACCATTCTTGGCACAAAAAAACTATCACTAGTTGGAAAAATTCTGTAGACCTGGACTCTCACAATCTGTAGCACAGTGATGTCATCAGGGAAGGATTCTGGTTATCAGAGGCGGTAAAGGGAAAATGACTTATACCTTCCCTGAGGTTTAAGAAATTTCACCCTTTTGTATATGGATACAGAGAACATTTTACAACTTGATTCCATTCCTTGCTCTTTATATTGTTTTGTGTCTTAATTAAATGCTTTTGCTCTTGGATGTGTGTTTTTGGCCAACTTTGACAGTAGAATAATACAACCAATAGAGGCTCAGGACATAAGCTGACTAATTATTACCCCCAAAAGAGGTAGGTTAAATGTGGTAGGGGGTTCTACAAGTAGAAAAAGTAGTTGAGGTAACTACATAGCACAATGGAGAAAGCACTACAACTAGAGTCAAGACCTAAATTCAAATCTGGCCTCAGATAAGTATTTACTAGCTTTGTAACCTTGGGCAAGTCACTTGAGTGAGCTCTATCAGCTTCAATTTTCTCACCTGTAAAATGGGGATAGCAGTGCCCACTGCCCAGGGTTGTTGCAAATATCAAATGACATAATATTTGTAAAGTTTTTTGCCAAACCTTAAAGTACTACATAAGTGCTATTTTTATGAAAATAATGAAACACAAATATTCTTTGCCATCCTATCCTTTTTTTTAACTTCCTCTGACTTTCTTCTTCTTCTTAGTATAAATACTCTTTTCTTGTGTTATTGTCCTTAATTTTGAAACTAGCTATTTCACTCTGGTCAGATCACTTTATTCCTTCAAGATAAACTTAAGAGCCTACTCTACAGAGAGAAAACAAGTTTAGTCTCTTTTCTTAATACCTGAGTCTAACTCTATAATTAAAAGGCTAATATTCATATCAGCTACCTTGCAGTGATCTTATAAAATCTTTCTAAAGCTTAAAGCACTATAGAAATGAGAGCTATTTATTATTCTTTTTGCTGTCCTTTACATTTAAAAAAAGACCTCATTTCCAAATATTTCTGTTTTTCTCTCATTGTCTAACAGTTCCTTTCTTCTCATCCTTATTTTGAAACCTACCCCACATAAAGTCAAGAGCATTTCTTTGACTTAATGAGTTCCTAGCACTGTGATAAGCACTGTGGGGTATGCAACAAGGATAGAACTCACAGTCCATACCCTCAAGGAGTTTATGACTAATTGAGGAGACGAAGTAACTGTGTATAAACCAATGAGAGAAAGGTACAGGGTATACTAATATGTGCTTGACTGTTTAAGATAGATTTTAAATGCTCTAAGAATGAAGAGAAAGGAAAGATCATTCTGGCCTGAGGGTAATTACAAAAGGTTTTGTAGAAGAGCTGGGATTCACTAACTCTTTGAAGGAATGTAAGATTTGGATTGGTAAAGAGCACTTACCCACATAATATCCCATTGCAATGAACACAATTGCAACAAACCATTCTTCCATTTTCCAAAATCTGTTCCCATGCCCAGGCAGATGGCCCATGATAACACTGCTTTGTTGAGATGATTATAAACAATTTTCTCTCTCTGGGCCCTGTCCATGTAGCAGTCACTTCCTAAAATGTAAATACCTGATGGTATGCTCAGAAGAAGAGAACTGAGCTTGTTCACACCTCATTGGTTCTGCAATCAAGCAGCAATTACCCTTAAAACATCCTATCCATCTCTGCCAACAAAACCACCAGACTCCATAGCACCAAAACAAAATTCCCGCCACCATCAGTGAAACCTCAAAAACACACACACACACACACAGACCCCCAAGGCTTTGAGTGAGGGAAGAAATTAAACAAAAAAAAGATGTAAAGGGTATGCCTATGGCACCATCCTCTATCACCTCTGATTCTCAGAAACATCCTTCTCAGATATGAATTTACAAGTGAGAGGCTGGGCATAATGTCCTTTCCACCCAGATCCTTTTTCAAATTGATGTGGTTCTCAGCGATGTTTTCATCATAGCAAAATTCAATTAAGATCAAAATCTGGATGGCCTGTGAAGTTTGTTATGAGGAAGTCTGACTTGTTTACTGTTTCACGAAACCAATGATGTTTGACTCTCCAATGTTCTTAGCATGCAGCCTGGTAAAGGGGATAGAGTGCTGAACAGAGAGACAAGAGACCTAGGTCCAAATTCATCTCAGATATTCACTAGCTTATGTGACCATAGACGAATCATTAGCTCTCTGAGTCTCCATTTCATGTATAAAATGGGGAAATAACTCTAGAACTGCATACCCTTAGGGGGTTGTGATTAGGGAAGTGAAATGATATATAAATGTGAGTAATTATGATTCACAGATTCACAGAAAGCTTTGCTACAGTCATTGAGAAATAGACTCCTCTACACCTCTCCCTTGGGTATGTTTTTGTCCTGATACCACCTTTTTTTAAAACCTAACTCAATTAGCTAAATAACTTAGAAAACTCCTTTCCCCAACAGAACTGATAGGAAACCTATCTAGTTTCTGTTTTGACACTAATTATCTGTGTGAAGTTGGACAAATCACTTAAACTCCTCTGGCCTTCAACTTCCATTTCTGCGAAAGAAGACTGGCTCCAAGAATGGTTTCCAAGGCTCCTGTTGGCTTTAAAATTTCCATGATTTTCTGTGATTTCTCCCGACACATACATTTTTTTTCTCCTCTGTTACCCCATCCCCTCCCTCTCCTCCAGCCCTGAATTCTGGCCAATCAGTCTCTTTATATAACCTACTTTTGGTTTGGCTTGCTTTTATAAACCTTTGTAGCATCTTAATTCAGGAGTACATACATATGCATTTACATATATACATATAGAAATAAAATTATCATACCTAACATAAAACTATTATATATATATATATATATATATAATTATCCTAAATGTCTAGGACTATTCATAATTTGATAAGTATTTAAATTCTAAAAATTCACTCAGCTTGCTAACCAAAAGACTATATTGTCAAATTATGTCATATTACAGAAATTAGATCATTCTCTTCACTAGGTAGTATCATGTTAGAGACGATATTGTAGATACACTGTCATCCATATTTTTAAGTAACTACTGTAAGAGTGCACATTAATAACAATATATTTCCATGGTACTTTAGAGTTTTCTAAGCATTTTCGACAAAGTATTATTTCATTTGAACCTCACAACTATCCTGTTGTATCATCATTAATATACCACATTAAGGATAAAAATATTGAGGCTTAGAGAGATTCAAAGTTGTCCAAGGTCACAGAGCTAGTCAGTGGGAGAGCTGATACTAGAAAGGTTCCTTGACTTCTGATCCAGAGGTCTTTCTATGACATCATACTTTTTCTTAGCCCAACAGACATGAGGGCTCCTCCTGACAGTTCATTTATGCCCAGATATTTATTACATACCTACTATGTGTATACTATTCTTCTAGACACTGGAAAACATGCAAGGTTTGGATGAGAGACAAGATCTGATCTTATGGGGCTTATAGTCTATTAGAACGATGAATTAGATACCAACACAGAGAGTAATAACGTGCAATATTAGAAGAGAAATTCATTAGTAAGGTGCGAAACAAGAATGGAATCCAAGAGTGAAAGCCATTACTGACTTTATTGAGTGGAGAAACAAGGAATAACTCTATGGGAAAAAGTTGCACTGAGTTGGGTTTTGAAAGGTATGTGGAAAAGGGACGGACAACATTTCAGCCATAGAGAATAGTACCATAAAATCACAGAGGTGGGAGAGCACAAGATTTATTCTAGGAGAAGACAGTAATTCAATTTGCCTAAAGCATAGAGTACACAAAGAAATAGCATGTTATAATACTGGAAAATTAAGGTGGCATCAGTTTGTGGCAGACTTTAAGTGCCAAGAAAATAGTCTGAACTTTCTTAATTAATAGGGTTGCCACCAGAGATCATCAATGGGAGAAGGACATCATCAGATCCATGCATAAGGAAGATTAATATAGCAGCAGTTTGAAAGATGGATCAGAGTAGGAAAAGATTGAAGGCAAGAAGCTATTATTCTGAATTAGGGTGACAGCAGTGGGAATAGAGAAGAGAGGATGAATGCCAGTGATATTGGGGAGATGCTAACTGGTTGGATATTGTGGGGAGAGCATGGAAGAGAAGGAAGAATGAAAATGACAACAAGGTTTTGGACATTGGAGACTGGAACGAATGGTGGTATGATTGAGAGAAATAGCAAAGTCCAGTGAAGGAACAGGACTAGGAGGTAAGATAATTAGCTTGTTTTGGACTTTGTTGAATTTGAGGTGCTAGTGTGGCATCTGGACAGAGGCATCCTAGGAAGAGTTGGAAACATCAAAAGAATCTCCCTTTGCAAGAGCAAGAAATTCAGAAAAGCCATGATGGACATGAGTGCCTTGGATAAGGGACTATTAATATTGACATGATAAAAGAGGGGAAGAGAAGGAAGGGAAAAGCCAACTCTGAAGGCCTGCTAATAATGCATAATAATGGAGACACGGATCCTATTATGCTCTGGGAGGCACTGTAGAAAACTATCTGCTCTCCCTCAAGGGTAATTTCCTTCCCTCAGGTACTATAAGGAAAAGGAATTAATGCAATAGAGTTTCCCTGGAATGTCTGAATAATTATCCAGAGACAAGATATTGGGAGACAAGGTCTAATAGATCTACAGTTGAACTCAGTCAAAGAGCCTCTAGATGCATTATTGATTATGCATGCATTCAGGCTCTTTCAGTCTTCACATCGGCACTCACACTAAGTAATAAACCCAGCAGAGTCTATGCGAATCTATTTAAACCATCTAAGCAGAAGTCGTTTATTCCAGCAATTAAAAATAAATATGATCATGAGGTTGCTGCAAAGAAGGAGATTTATTTAGTCCAGTACTTTAGGAGTGCTATTAAACCCTATATTCTCAAGATGACCCCTAGATTTAACTCATTAGATAGTATCAGATCATACTGTATTAGAAATTGATGTTTCTCTTGCACGCCAGTGCACAATGGATGATTTGAACCAAAATATATTCGTTAAAGAAACAGAGTGTGCTATTAGAAGCTTTTCATCTGGGAAAGTTGCCAATCTTGATGGCATCAATGTGGATCGTGCATTAAGGAAAGGTTTCATTTCTCTGCATTTGACTTTTTTTATTAAGAATTCTCCCACTCATTATCAGGAGGGAGTTGTGTCAGAAGGAAATACTAATAGTAAGTGGTCCTCTCCATACTCCAGCTCACTGAAAAAAACTTCCTGTGCCCATCAGGATCATCTTTTCATCCGGCCTATCCCAAGTTTCTGAAAAAGTCTCAGAATGGATATGCTGGTGCCGATTATATTTTCAAAATGTGTTTGGTGGTAATATAATCTTCTAGGAGCTGTCCCATGAGCTTGGGTTGGCTCTTGAGATACCTGCTGGTTTTATTTTTATTGGGAAGTTGAACTCTCCTGCACTGGATATATGGTTTGGAGGCTCTAAACAGGAATCTCACATGCCCATATATGACAAGCAGTTGTTGGTTTAGCAGAGAGGGAGCTAAGCTCAGAGTCAGAAAGAAACGGATTCTAATTATGCCTTGGACATGAGCTGGTGACCCTGGGCAAATCATTTAACCACTGACAACTTCAGTTTCTTCATCTGGACACAAAAATAGCACGTGCTTCATAGGATTATTGCAAGGATTAAATGAGATAATATTATGTAAAGTATTTTGCAAATTTTGAAGTGCTATATGAATGTTAGCTATTATTATGATTTATATTAATGGAAACTCACTGAGGGTGAGACCATTTTACTTTTGTCTTTGTATTCTCCAGACCTAGCATACTTAGGGATGAGGATGGAGGTAAGGACTGGAAGAAGGGCTGGACCTGTGATTTCATTGATATAAGAACATGTCAGAGGAGGAGACTCCCTCTACTATTTCAGTTCAGCACTTTCTATTCAACTTTAGTCTTAAGGGAGTTGCCTAGAGCCCTTAGAGGTTAAGCGATTTGCACAGGGTTACACGGCCATTATGTGTCAACTGCAGAAGGTGGACCTAGCTGGCTCCAAAGCCAAGCTCCTTACTGGGCTGCCTCCTGGCCTGGAATATGGTAGACACTTAATAAATGCTTGATTAGTTGGTGTAGTAATTGGATCTGCTCCTGTATTTCATTTCCAAGAGGAAGGCTGGTCTTCTGAATAGCCGGTGTGATTTGACGGTCAGGAAAGGGCCCCACCTACCATAAAACCTCCTAAAAGCCGGAAATTGCTTGCTTCAGAGTCACTCATGTATTAGATAGTCTCAAGATGAATTCAAGAATTTTATACTAATGCAGATCTAGAAGTAACAACAGCGTTGATGGTGATGATGATGATGATATCCCTTGAGAATAGTGAAGTGCTTTACACTTATGGAGCCAGAACTGGTATTAGGATATACAAACTTAAGGCACAATATGATTAGAGCACAAAGACACAGAGATAATGAGGGACTTTTTAAAAAAATATGGCTTTCTATAAATACACATATTTTAATGCCCTAAATTCCGCTTACTATGACAGGGTAGTGTAAGTGTGTGCCTTGTTTAAATTTCAATAAAGGTGAAAGTTGTGAGGGACAAAGACAAAAACACTGAAATATAAGAGAGAGTCCCTTTGGGATGTAAATTAAGCACACACACCCTCCCAGGGCACAGACTGTCTTTTAGGACCCAAAAGGAATCTAGGGAATGTACTAAGTAGGTCTTTGTAAGCAAAAAAGTGGTCCCTCACTAGAGGAACTCCTTGCTGAACCGAGAGAAATTGAACAGAAGAGTCTCTGCCTGTCAAGTCCTGCCTGGAAGGTGAAAAACATTAGAGCTAAGAACCTGAGTAAACAGACTTGGAGAGGTGTCTGTCAATCCTAAGCTAAGGGTCTCTACTCTTTATGAAAGGATAGAAAAACACTCTAGTTGAAAAGAACACTGTAACAGCTCCCCCAAAAGAGTATAGAAGAATTCCAGCTGAGCCTGAGGCTGGAAGTAATGGAGCTTACAGCTGCCCATCAAAAGGTGAGCCCCAAGGTCACCAGAGGATTAACCCATCCAGCAGAGATGCTATGCCCTGGAAGGAGGCAGCCCAGCTTCCAAATGACTTGACCAGCCCTGCTCAGTAGCAGATGATTCATCCAGAAAAGACACCATGATCTGTGAAGAGCAAGACCAGCTGAGACACCCATGTAGTTGAAGGCCAGCTCAGAATAGAAACAGCGACTCATGTAACTCCCTACCCTAAAATGAATTTCATGAGGACTGTAAAAAAAAAAAAATAGACATCAAGTCCCTAATGTCCCAGAGTAGTGAATTGCTTTGATTACATGTGATTGTTACATATGTGGCTCAATACCATTGTACTTTGTTCTTACTCCTCCCTGTCCTATACTCTGTATGTTTTTGTGGGAGAATGAGCCTAAAATTTGGAGAGGAAATGCTTTTTGACAACTTATTTGCTCTTCCATTTAAGTAAATGTCTTTTCTAAGAGTTAATCAAGTCTGTTAACTGATTGTTAAAGGGAAGTACACTGGTAGGGGCTTGTGAGCTACAGTGTTAGGACTAGTCACCCACAAAGTTGTTCTAAGTATCAAAGGAAGCAGCTGCCTTTGGAGGGGGGACCCCCAACCTGCCAAGAAGAATGCAAGTTAGAGAAGTGAGTCCAGAAGGAGTGCTAAAATGACATTTATCATGGAATGAATTTATTTTTTTTTGACCAGTGCAACTCATGATCGTGAAGAAGGAGCTTCCCTTTACATAAGAGATTTTAAATCTGAGGCCTCTGAAGCTGATTATATTTATATTTTCATAATTCTATTTCAGTATAATTGGTTTCCTTTGTAATCCTGTGTATTTTATGTATTTAAGGTTATCTCTAAGAAAGGGCCCATAGGCTTCAAAAGACTGTTAAAGAGTCTATGGCGTAAAAAGGTAAAGAACCCATGTTCTACACCTTAGTTTAGAGGAATTGGAATCTATATGATGTAGACAATTCCCAACACTGATCTTGTAGAGTATAGGAGTTGAAGTAAATTAAGTCACATGTTAGAAAACTAACAACAATGCAACAATAAAAGTAGTAGTAATAATAAATAGCTCCGTAGATTTGCAAAGTATTTATGATCTCATTGGATCCTTACAACCGCTCTGTGAGGAAGGCACTATTGTTAGTCCCATCTAACAGATGGGGAACTGAGGCTAGACGAGGTTGGAAGTTGTCCAAGACCACGTAGCCAGTGAAATTTAGGATTTCATATCCCAAGTTTTCCTAATTTCATCTGTAATGGTAATCAGGGTGGGACTTTTTTTTTACTGTTTTCTTTTTTAGAATGCTGAAGTAATCAAGTGTCTTTGATGAGTCTTGCCTTTCAAATGTAGTGGCAAGCAAAGTGGAACGTTTTGCTGTTTTTTTGTTTGAGTGCTTCTCAGCACTGAGGTAATCAAGTGACTTTGATGAGTCTTGCCTTTGTTTCTTTGATTGAATCAAGAATCTTTGATGACCTGATTAAGTCACGAGAAAGTCTAGATCACGTGGGTTTGAGTCTCATGGTTGTGATGCCTTCTGACCCTGAGAAGATTATATAAGATCTGAGGCTGGTGTTTTGTTTTAGGTCTCTCACTCACTGGAAGAGTGTCATGTGATTTGACCAGATGAGACTCTGGGTAGCCATCACAGAGCCCTCTGGCTTTGAAAACTGAGATATTGGTGCTTCTCTCTCTCTCTCTCTCTCTCTCTTTCTCTCATAACTGTATGTATTGCTATAGTTAGATGGTTAGAAGCTTGTCTACTGAATTGTGTTTATTTATTCTGTTTATATAATGTATGCCTGTAACTTCTGTTTGTATTTGCTCTGAAGTTCAGGGTGCTGACTTTTTCCCCTGAACTAAGTGAATGGTCTATGAATGTTTAATTAAAAAAAGATTGTAAACCCCTTAAAGTTTCTTTACTTAGAAAAGCAGATCAAAGAACCTGTGCTAGCAGCCCTCCTGTGTGCTGGTGTTATTGGCCTTATGCCCCCACAGCAGCTGCCAGCAACACTGTTGTTACACCATCTCCAGTTCTCTATCCACTGACAATGCTGCCTCTTACCTTGTGCATTGTAGATATTGAATGTATTTTTGCTGCATTGAATTGAACCATGGCAAGATTGATAGGAATTCCAGACACAATGGCCTTCAAATAGTTGATGTGTGACATTCATTCTGCCTAAAAGAGGCAAGGTATCATCTAGCTTCTTGCTGACATCAGTGAATATTTTTAATTGGGTATTGTGTAGCACTTTTCTATTTCTATGACCAATTCAGTCCTTGTAAACAGGCAGCAATTAGCAAAGTTGTTAACATTAAATTAGCACTATAAAAGTACAGCAACTAATAATGCATCAGGCTGGTAGGTGACATCTCTCTTAGCTCCATTAATCAGTTAATGAGTAAACTCTTCTTTAGTAGGTTTCACATACTAATATTAACAGGAGTTTGTATTTGTATTGTAACTATTCTATATTATGTATGTCTCAGCTAAAGATAAACGTGGGCTAATCCACCAGCCATCTGCTCACATCACCAATCACAACAAGCGGCTATGTCAATTGCTTAGTGGAAGATGCTGTAGGGCAGGCACCTCATGGGGACACCTATGTCCATGCCATGGAAATATCGGGGAGATCAGAAAAGCAATTCTAGAAACAACTAACAAGGGGTTCACTTTAATACTGATTGCTGGCTCACATAACTATGCCCCGCCATGCACACACGTGTGCACATGCACACCCATACATGCACTCACACATACCCTAGCTATGAAGGAAGAAAGAAAGGGAGAGAGGGAGGGAGGAAAGAAGGGAGGGAAGAAAGGAAGGGAGGAAGGGAGGAAGGGAGGAAGGGAGGAAGGGAGGAAGGGAGGAAGGGAGGAAGGGAGGAAGGGAGGAAGGGAGGAAGGGAGGAAGGGAGGAAGAAAGAAAGAAAGAAAGAAAGAAAGAAAGAAAGAAAGAAAGAAAGAAAGAAAGAAAGAAAGAAAGAAAGAAAGAAAGAAAGAAAGAAAGAAAGAAAGAAAGAAAGAAAGAAAGAAAGAAAGAAAGAAAGAAAGAAAGAAAGAAAGAAAGAAAGAAAGAAAGAAAGAAAGAAAGAAAGAAAGAAAAGAAAGAAAGGAAGGAAGAAAGGAAGGAAGAAAGAAAGAAAAAAGGAAGGAAGGAAGGAAGGAAGGAAGGAAGGAAGGAAGGAAGGAAGGAAGGAATTTATTAACATGTACTATGTGCCAGGATTTTCTCATGTGATCCTCCTACTTGTGACATAGGTGCTATTATTATCCCCTTTTTACAGTTGAGGAAACTAAGGCAGACTTGCCCAAGTTCACATAGCTAGTAAGTGTCCAGCTAACAAGTGTCTAAGACTAGATTTTAATCCAGGTCTTCCCAGGTCCGGCACTCCATCCCCTATTCTCCAGCTGCCTGGTTACTCTCCAGTGCACTATACTGAGTATGTAATGACTACCTTGGCAGTCATTATTTACTGCAGTACCCTCCCATTGACTGAGTTCATCCCTTCTAGCAATTCCTAATCCAGCCCACTCTTGTGAATCTCTGTGTCCTGCTTAAGATGAGGAGCATAAGTCACTGTCCCTGGGGAAGTGGGTTATACAGTATTCCCTGGGGAGCAGAATTCTCTTTAAGAAGACAACTGTCCATATATATTGATTAACAAATGCATCAGCCCACTCAATAGCCTAAATAGCCCAAGTTGCCCATGCTGATTCTGGTGATTTAGGTTCACGACTAAGGTGAATAGCCACCCCATACCCATTCTGAGAGTGGGCATCACAAGGAGCAACTAGAACATAAAGAAAGGAGGAGTGGATTTGGAGCCAGAAGACCTAGATTTGAATCTTGGTTCTAACACTGAACAGCTGTGTGGCCTTGAACAAAGCACTCAATCCTTGTGCCTCGGTTTCCTCTACAAAATAGAAATAATAATACCTATACTACCTGTCCCACAGCATTGCTGAAGAATTAAATGAGATACTATCTCTAAAATGCTTGACACACCATAAAGTGGCATATAAATTTTAGCTATTTTTATACAATCTACCCACATTTCATCCTCCTTGATCACTTGAGGAAGTCATGTCAGGGTGAGTCATTTCAAACATGCAGTCATGCCTTTCTTTTCCTGATCTAATAGAATGAATAGTGGATTTTGAATCAAAAACAGTATTCAGATTGGGAAGGATAGAACCAAAAAGTTAACAGAAAACAGAAATCCAAGCTAGGTGTAAAGATAGACAGCATCAAGCCGCCCTGAATGAAGAAAAATACCACCTTAAGAGGACTGAAATAATTAGCAGGTGTGATTGCGAAGACCCTGTCAATGACCTTTGAAGGCTCCTGTACAATGGGACGGGTGCTATGGGACTGGATGAGGGCAAATGTCCCATTTTTTAAATGGAAGAGAGTTTAATTTGCAAACTATTGACTAGAGATCTTGGCTTCTATTCTTGGCAAAAATTCTGTAATACATTATTAAGTAGATGGTTTGTGAGTACTTAGAAAGAGAAACAGTGATGACTAAAAGCTACTATGCCCTTGTCAATGGGCATGCCAGACTATTCAGATTTCCTTTTGATCCCCCAGGGTAAGTAGGCTGGATGATCAGGGAAATGTCATAAACATAGTATACTCAGATTGCAACTGAGCATTTAACACAGCCTCTAGCGCTATCCTTGTTGATAATATAGCAATATAGGGTGAATCCTAAACGATAGGTACATTTGGAATTAGGTGAATTAACGGACCCAAAGAATAGTTATTATTGGCCACTGCCAACTTGGTGTCAGGGGAAGGGGGGGAAGGTAGTCCCTAAATGACCCTAGTGACTTATTCTTGATCCTATGCTGTTGAATATATTTTATCAACGTCTTGGATGAAGTCATACATGACATGTTTATCAGATTTGCAGATGATGTGGCCCAGAACAGACTACAGCACTGGAAGATATAAAGCAGGCACCTAGCACTCTCTCCCCCTAGACCCCTTGTGATCCTATGAGGGCCCTGTTTTCAAAGGTCTCTGTCCACAGAGCTCAGAGTAGAGCCTTTGGCAGGTACCCAGGAGTAGCCAGACCAAAAGACCATTAGGTTTCTGGAGCTGAAAGCTGCCCAAAGCATCCACTTGCTAGACCACTTTTGAAAAGCAGTTACTCCCCTGCTAATGGGCCCTAGTTACTATTAAGTGGATAGTGCAAGGTCATACTATTACCCTTCACCCAGAGTTGCCTATTATGTTTTAACTGATGAAAGATGGGCCTTCTCACAAAGTGGATAGGGCACAAGAGGCCTCTAATGTTAGATGGAAATTGTACATTCAAGATCAAGTGTCCGGACGCCTCAAGTACTGGTGCCCTTCATAAAGAATCAGCAACTCTATCAGAGATTAAGGCCTCCAGCCAAGCTCTGAAACCCTGCTTTCTAATCAGTTGTTTTCAGTCATGTCCAACTCTTCATTACTCCATTTAGAGTTTTCTTGGCAAAGCTACTGGAGTAGTTTGCCATTTCCTTTTCTAGCTCATTTTTGAGTTGAGGAAACTGGGGTAAACAGAGTTAAGTGACTTGCCCAGGATCACACAGCTAGTAAGTGTCTGAGGCCAGATTTGAACAAAGGACGATGAGTCTTCCTGCCTGCAGGCCCAGCACTCTGTCCACTGCACCACCTAGCTGTCCCAGAAACCCTGAAACCCTACCTACCTGCCCAAAGTTTTGTTTTTGTTTTTTTAAGAATGCTTAATTTTCATATAGTCATATGAAAAAATGCTCTAAATCATTATTGATTAGAGAAATACAAATTAAAACAACTCTGAGGTACCACATCACACCTATCAGATTGGCTAACATGACAAAATAGGGAAATGATAAATGTTGGAAAAGATGTGGGAAAACTGGAACACTAATGCATTTTGGTGGAACTGTGAACTGATCCAACTATTCTGGAGAGCAATTTGGAACTATGCCCAAAGGGCTACAAACTTCTAGGTCTGTATCCCAAAGAGATCACAAAAACAGGAAAAGGACTCACATGTATAAAATATTTATAGCTGCTCTTTTTGTGGTAGCAAAGAATTGGAAATTGAGGGAGTGCAAGGGAACAAGTTGCAGTATATGAATATAATGAAATACTATTGGGCTATAAGAAATGATGAGCAGGTGGATTTGAGAAAAACCTGAAAAAGACTTACATGAACTGATGCTGAGTGAAATAAGCAGAACCAGGAGAACATTGTATACAGTAATATCCACATTGTGCGATGACTGACTTTGATAGACTTAGCTCTTCTCAGCAATGCAAGGATCTAAGACAACTTCAAAAGACTCATGATGGAAAATGATATTCATATCCAGAGAAAGAACTTTGTGGAGTCTGCATGCTGATGGAAGCATACTATCTGCTCTCCTTTTCTTTTGTTGTTTTGTTTTGTTTCTTCTTTCTCATGGTTTTTCCCATTAGTTTTAATTCTTCTTTACATCATGACTAATGTAAAAATCTATTTAATATGAAAAAAGAATGCTTAATGTTAGAAGATAGATCCAAAAAAGATCTCAACAGACAAAAACAATGAGACAATCCAAGGAAAATTAAATGTAATAA
Organism: Trichosurus vulpecula; assembly: GCF_011100635.1. Taxonomy (NCBI): domain Eukaryota; kingdom Metazoa; phylum Chordata; class Mammalia; order Diprotodontia; family Phalangeridae; genus Trichosurus; species Trichosurus vulpecula. The sequence continues at coordinate 67,171,435 of NC_050581.1, forward strand.
AGTACAAACACACATTTGGTTTCAGATAAATCATCTTCAAAAATATGGCATAGGAAAGTATGGATAGAAGACAGTTACTATGAAAAAGATTCAGGGATCTTAGTGGACTGCAAGCTCAATGAGAGAACAGAGTAAAATGATTGATGAGGAGATTGAAAAATACATCCTACCAGAATCAGTCAAGAGAACAAGGAGGGCATATTATGGGTCTCTCCAAGTAGCTGAGGGATTATTAAATGGAGATTAGATTTGTTCTTCTTAACTTAAAAGGGCAAACAATTGGTAGAAATTTAAGACAGATTTTGACTTGAGGTATATCCTGACAATTAGAGCAATCTAAAAATAAAATTGAACTGCCTCAGGAATCCTGTCTCATTGGATTCCTTCAAGGAGAGTCTGGAGACAATTTGTCCAGAATGTCATAGAAGGAATTCTTGATCAGGTTCTACTGGGACTAGAGATGTCCTGTGAGGTCCAGCTGTGGCTTTCTATGATTCTGTGATTTCTATGATTCTGTGATTTTCCTTGCTAAGGTTGATTTGCCATTTATGCCCTTGAGCTTATGCCCTCCCATCTCTTCCAAGAATGTGAACTTTCATCCATCATCTATTCTTTTTCTTGCATCTTCAATATTTATCTTTCCATTGGCTCCCTCCCTTTTGCTTAGATACATTCAAATGCCCCCCTTTATTTAAAATAAATTTTTAAAAAGACTTCCCTAAACCCTACTACTCAAGGAAGCTAGATGACACAATGGATAGAGCACTGATCCCAGAGGTAGGAAGACCTAGGTTCAATCCAGCCTCAAACACTTACTGTGTGATCCTGGGAAAGTCACTTAAACCTCTCTGTCCCTCAGTTTCCTCAAGCTTATAATAAGGATACTAATAGCATCTCTCTCCCAGGGTTGTTTTGAATATCAAATAAGGTAATAATTATAAAGTGTTTAGCACATAGTTGGCACTTAATAAATGCCTGTTTCCTTCATTCAATTAAGTTCTACTATCCTGTCTTTCAAAACAAATGTTCTGACTTCCCACTAATTTCTCTTCCCTTTCCATTTGACAGTATTTGGCATTGTTTACCACCTCCTCCTTATTGAAAATGTCTCCTCCCTGGGATTCCACGGCAATGCACTATTCCTGGTTCTCCTTACTTCTCAAACTGGGCCTAATTAACCCAGAATTAAAGATTAACAGAGGCCAAAGAATAAGTGAAAGACTGTAGCTGAAAGAACCCAAATAGGCCAACAGAGGGGAAAAGGGAGAATGACACTTGCATTTGTGTCCTAAACTGGAAGGGAAACTGAAACCCAGATAGTGATAATGGCAGAACTCAAGTCATTGGGGACCTGAAGAATAGAAATGTTTGAAGGCTTTCGACTGCCTCTGCAGTCCTATTGTCTCTTTTCCTTAAAAAGTCCCAATCAGATCAAACCTAATTCATTATTTGCTCTCTTCTTTCATTCTTCTCATGCTCCCTTAAATGTGGGTATTCCTTGAAGTTTCTGTCCTCAGCCTGTTTCTCTTCCTATGCTCTTCCATTCCCATGACTTCAGATATCATCTCTAAGCAGGTTACTGGAAATGTGTATCCCAGAACAACTTCAAGACCCACACTTCCAACTGTTTCCTAGATATTTCCACCTGGGTGTTCCCTGAGCACATATAATTCAACATGTTTAAAGTCATTATCTATGCTCACAATCTCTGCTAATGGCACCACCATTCTACTTAGTCACTCAACTTAGAAATCCTAAAGTCATTTTTAACTCTTCTGTCATCCGCTTTTGCAATATCTCTTCTATCTGTCCAATTCTCTTCATTTGCCCTGCCACAACCCTGGTTTAGTCCCTCACTACCTCATGACTGAACTATAGTATAGCCATTTCTTTCTCATTGGCTTTTCCAGCTCTGGGCTCTCCTTTTCTGGATGGATCATAATCCATCCAGAAAACCATTGCCCAATTAATCAAACACAGCCAGAATGATGTAATATGAAGTACATTAGCCATGTGATCAGAAGACCTATTTTCAAATTCAAGCTTTAACAATTAATATATGGACAAGAGATTTCTAATCTATAAAGCAGGGATAATAATATTTTATTATCTGACAGGTTTTTTGAGAAGAAATGTTCTATATATTAGGAGGTGTGATATCAAGGTGGGCTATTATGATCTACCAATCACTCTTCTATAGTGTCATTTCCCTACACCAAATCTTTTAATGGCTCCCCATAGCCTCTAAAATAAAGTTGAAACTTCTTATCCTAGCATTCAGGTCACTCTTTGACCTGGACTCAACCTACCTTACAAGCTACTATTCTATAGTGCCCTTCCTCCAGCCTAATTCAACTCCTTCAAATCCCTCTTTGCCTTTTTCATGCTTTGCTTATGTCATCCCCTCCATTGAATTCTCTCCATCTCCAATTCATCTCCCTGCCCCCTTCCATTTTGACCTGATTCGTCATTAGGATTTCAATCCTAACTATTTTTCAAGGCTGAGCTCAAACACCCATTTCCCTGCTTACCCCAGCCAGATATAGCTCTCTCTTCTCTGAACTCCCAGAGTACTACTCATCTGCCACTTATCATATCCTGTCTTGTATTATAGTTATTTGTGTACATGTCCTATTTCCCTTTATTAGATCATTCAAGACAAGAGCAGAGGCTGTCTTATTCATCTGTGTGTCCTCACAGCACTCCACACAATGCAGTAAATATTTTTTTTGAATGAATGCTTGTGATTAATATCTGAAACAAACAGGAAGAACACCAACAAATTAATTCAAGATCTGTTCATCCGTCTATTGTCTACTAAGATCATCTGTTTGAACAACATTCCTTTCTCTCCATTAAAGGCAGCACAGTATAGGATAAAGACCATTAGTTTGAAAGTCAGGTGATTTGAGTTCAAATCCCAGCTCTGTCACTTGTTACCTATGTAATTTAACTTCCTTGAGCCTCACTTCCTGAACTGAAAAATGAGGGGAAAGTTTCCTTCCAGTTCTGAATTTTGTAACTAAAACCGAAAAAGAAATGGCAAGAGTCTGCCATGAAACAATAATCTACCTGAATCTCTACTGATTTCTCGTGGTACAGGGAAGTAGAAGTCAAAAGATCTGAGTTCTTATCCCAGTTCTTCTGCAGGATTGCTGCATAACCACAAACAAATCATTTCTCCATCTTTAAAATGAAGGAGATGGCTTAGAGCAATTCTAGGCTCCCTTCCACGTCTAAAATCCTATGTTTAAAAGTCATATAATCTATAGTAATCAATCAATTGACAGGCATTTACTAAGCACCTACTATATGGTAAACTCTGGGTACACAAGTACAAAGAATAAAATAATTCCTACTTGTAATTCTAATCAGGGAGACAAGTACACATAAAATGTACATAATACAAATATAAATTAATACATATACACATAAAGTCATTTTATACAAGGTGGTTTGGAAGAGAGGGCAGTAGTAGTTGGGGGGATTGGGAAGATTTTCATGTATGGATTGGTGCCAGAGCTAAATCTTTAAGGTAGAGGAAGACTCTGAATTGGAGGCAGGAAGGGGGGCACATTCTAGGCATGGAGGAGTGCTAGAATGAGGGCATGAGATAGGGGATGGAGCATCCTGAATGACAAAAAGGGAGAAGGCCAGTTTGGCTGGATTATAGAGTAAAAGAAGAAGACTGATCTCTAATGAGGCTCAAAAGATAAGTTAGGGACAGATTGTATAGGGCTTTAAAAGAGAATTAGAAGCATTTATATTTGAGCCTAGAAAGAATAGAAAGCCAATGGAGCTGGTTGAATGGGGGAGTCATATGACCAGGTCTCCGCTTAAGCAAAATGTTTTGGCAGAAGTGTGTAGGATAGAGCTCAAGCATTTGTGGAGGCTGTTACAATAATCTAGGCAAGAGGGGATGAGGTCCTGAACTGAAGTGGTGGCTGTGTGACTGAAATAAAGGGGTTAGATAAGAGAGATACTAGATAAAGTAGATGAAGGTAGGTAAAAAGAGAAATAACAAAATTTGGCAACTAAATGGGGAAATGTACAGTAAGGAAGAGTAAAGGCTCCAAGATAAAGCTGAGGTTATAAACCTGGAAGACTACAAAGATAGTGTGTCTTCAATAGAAATAGCTAATAGAATGGAAAGGGAGGAGAAACGTTGAGTTCAATTTTAAATAAATTAAGTTTAAGATGTCTCAAAGACATCCAGGTTGGAATGTCTAATGAGCAATTGGTGGTACAGGACTAAAGCACAAGTAACTGGACCTGGCTTTATATGTGGGAGTCATCACCATAGAGATGACAGTTAAATCCTTGGGAACTGATGGATTCACCAAGAGAAAAAAGGGAGAAGACAGCCCAGGACAGAAACTTGGGAAACACTCACAGTTGGAGGTAAAATGTGCATGCAGATTTTTACCCATTCATACTCATCATCCATCTGCTTGGGGAAAGAGACAGTGGGGGACCCCAAATGATTGGAAAGGACTAGTTTTCCCATAATTCTCTAAATTCAGAGTATTTACACAAAGTAGACCAGAGTATTTACACAAAGCAGAGGAGCAAGGGCTTTCTCAAGGAAATTTTTTACTTCTGGGGAATAGAAGCAGCCATGTGTGCAGAAGGATTAGTTTCCAGGAGGTTGAGAGCAGCAAAGAGAGAAGTCATAGACTTGTAGCAGCAGGCAGAAGCTGAGGCTGAAAGACAAACATTCAGAAGTCTCTAAGTAAAATGGACAGGAGCTACAGAATTGGAAATTACCTATATGGCCAATCTCACCCTTTGGAGGTCATAGATCTCATCCAATCTAGTAATCTGAAAGAACAGAGAATAGGCACCAAGGGCTAAGAGTAAGGTGAAATAACAGTAGGCCCAAAGAAGAGGAAAGATGGATAGTAAGAAGCATATTCATGGCAAGGACATCATGTTCAAACTAGAGAAATAACTGAGAAAGACGGATAAAAGTTGACTGAGGAGGCAAGATGAGCAAACACTAAAAGAAATGAGTCATGTCAATGAGTGAGTACTTTGCGACAAAGAAAATAGACTCCAAATCTCCTGATGAAGGCAAAAGCGTTATAACAAATTCTGCAAATCCCCCTGAAATGACAATGGAGAAACTCTAAGAACCTTGAGAAGAGTGCATAAGAGCAATTCAAAAGTAAAGGGAAAATAGCAAGGGAATAAGGACAAAATTAGAGTCCTTAAGGAAGAAATCAATGTCTAAGAAGAAAATAGAGGATTTAGAATAAAAGGCAGAGATATGTTTCCAAAGCAGTAGATTCTATGATACAGAGAACGACAAAATTGGAATGCAAAAATGAAGGGACAGAATGAAAATCAAACGATAAAAAAGATGAGATGGGCAGAACAAGTGAGATTGCTACAGAATAAAAACTGTGTATTTGAAGGGAGGATGCAAACGGATAATCTAAGGATTATAGATCTTTCAAGAAAAAAAATCACACACACAAAAAGAAAAACTGAATATACTACTTTGGGAAATCACATAGGAAAACTGTCTAGAAGTATTAGAAGCACATAGCACAGTATAAATCAAGAGGGTCCATAGTATAGTTACAAATAAATCCCAGGTTTCAAGCACCAAAAAAATTGTAGTCAGACTTCATAATTTCAACACTGAGCAATAATTTTGCAATCAGCAAGGAAAGTAAAATACATCTTAATAACATAGGACTAGTTCATATTTACAAGAAATCAAAGGAAAGTTTGGAATTAGCCAAAAGCAAAGAAGATCAGTTGGTGCCCCAAATAATTCATCCCACAAAACTAAGACGGTCTTAGCATTTTAAACTTTATGCTGAAGGAAATTAAAATAATTGACATACACAAGTGGGGTAGAGTCCTCTGTTGACAGCAGCTGGGTCCTACCTCAAGATCTTTTCCTACACCTCTGAAATAGGGCAATCAGAATCTTGTATTTAGAGGAGGTCGCTCTTTGGCTGCAATCACTAGAAGCCCAGAAATGGTTATAAGTCGGTCCCCAAAATAGAAGTTGTTCCAGAGGAGATGGTGGTTCACATGTAAGCATGAAAATGGATATTCAGGAAAAGGCAAGACTTTAAATAATTCTTTTACAAGAAACCAGAGGGAAGAGAGGCATTAAAAATACAAATGGTCAAAAATAAGGAATACAATCACCTCCAGTTAATAGTAAAGACCTAAGAAATGACATGTTTGTTTACATGTGACTGGGACTCTGCAAGGTTGTGAATCCAGAGAAGGGAAATCAACCTGCTTGTTATTTGATTGATTTGTCCAGACTGATTTCATTGGTATATAGAATTTCCCATAATGAAACTCCCTCAGATAAAGAATTGCTCTGAAACTTACAGTCTTAGAGAATTTCCTGGGAGTCCTGAGAAATTAAGTGACTTGAAAATGGTAACAAAGTCAGTATGTGTTAGAGGCAGGGTTTAAACCTAGCTCTTTCTGACTCTACAGCACTACAAAATACTCCCTTGTTCTTTGGCATTCTTAAAAAACAAACAACAGCACAAAATTTGAATATCATCTGCGGGACTTTGAGAAGGCCAGGAGAAGTTCAATGGGCTTAAAAATCAAAATAGTAAAAGATCTAACTGGAAAAGTGAGACTAGTAGGGAGGAGTTAATTAATATTTTAGGGGGAAAATTATTTCCTTTTATAGTAAGTTAATATCCTTATGATATGTATGTTGGGGACCAAGGGAAGAATAATACAAAGGAATGCCCTCAAGTGCGGAGAGGAGAGGATAGGTCAGATGGGCTTAGGGAAAGAGTGGTGAAGACTTTAGAAGGGGATGATAGGCTTTCTGTTTCTTACCCCTGCCTTTAGAGTGGTAGAACAGAAAGAACAGAAGCTTGGGGTACAGATCATAGAGAATAAAATGAAAATTGGACCTTCCCAACAGAAAGGAAAGAATCTAGCAACATGGTGAAGAAATTTCACGGATAGTATATGATGAGCCAGAGGTCTTTCAACTAACTCTGTTCACCATGTTTATTACTATATATTGAACACTTCAGAAAAATAACTTCTTCAGGGTCATGCTTCTTGGCACTTACTTCCAATAGGAAAAAGAAGGGCTTGGGTCCTTAGATGGCACACAGTTGAGAGAGGTTAGAAAAGTGGGGTCATAAGTTAAAAGTAAAGTGCAAGAGGGAGGAAGGAAAGAATAGTATTATACATATTGACTAAGATAAGAGAGTATTTCTTATTGTACCCTGTTACTCTGTCAAGAATTAACATTCTTGGAAATAGATCATACACAATATTAGGAGTAGAAAGGAAGAAGAAAGAAGATAGATTTTTTTAATTTCATAGAAAGGGGAATTACAAATTATTGTCAACAAAAGAATAATGTATGGGTGAAGCTGAATGGAAATAAGAAAGACTTCAAGAAATAGTGGAGGATAAAAGGGCTGAGCATTTTATAGTCCATGGGGTCACACAGAATTGGACATGACCAAACAACTGAACCAAAACAAGTACCACAGACTTATCAGGGTTAGGAAATGGAAACTTAAAATAAAAGAAAGCAAGAATAATACTAAAAGTAAGTTCAAAGAACTTAAGATTAGCAGAAACAGAAAAAAAATGGTCAATTAAAGCAGAGTGCAATGTAATAAAGAGACCTAGAAAATAAACAAATCAGCAGCCCTAAGACAAATTCAAAAGAAGAAACAATGAAAATTAGAAGAGAGGTAGCATTTTAGAATTTAGTGATTTCGTTGATGACGTAGACAAATTCCACAATAAGGAAATCGCCACTACCAATATAGATTAGCAACTGGTCGGTTCCTTATAGAGTTGCTTGAGACACTGAGGCTAAATGACTTACCCAAGTTCACACAGTCAGTGTGTGTGAAAGACAGAACTTAAATTCAAGTCTTTATTTTTATTCTAAGGCCAGATCTCCATTGTCTGTGTTATGCCATATCTTTTAGTAGAGAAATAGAGAAGTGTTAAAAAAAAAAACTAAAGAACTGAAAACAAAACCAAGGACTGGTTTTGTGAAAAGATTACCTCTATTGATAAGCCATTAACTAAACTAATTGAAGAAAAAGAGTAGGGAAAAGTAATCAAAATCAACAAAATTGAATTTACAACAGAGAGAAAATTATAAGAATTAACAGAAACAACTATGTTCCAGCAAAACTGAGGATGCAAAGGAAGTAGATGAGCAACAACAAAAATACAAAATGTTCAAATTTACAAAACAATGTTTTAAATAACCTATCTCAGATAAAGAAATAGAGTTCATAAATGTACTGGCAAAGAAAAACAACAGCGAGTAATAAGAATTGACATGTGAATTTCAGCACTTAGGAATCATTAATCCCAATGCTACAAGAATTCTTCTGAAAAATGAAACAGAATGCATTCTACCAAATTCCTTTTATGAGTCAGACATTCTCCTAATGTCCTAAGCAATAAGAGATAAAGAAGAGAAATAGAAATATAGCCCAATTTCTTTAATGAATACAAATTCCTTTGAATTAAATGCTTGAAATGAGACTACAGCATTGTATCCAGGAAATAATTTACTACACCTAATTTGGATTCACATCAGGAATACTAGGATGGTTTTTATTTGAATTCAAACAATTAGCATGATTAACTGAAAATAACAAAACATATATGATTATTTTGATACATCCTTTAAAAACCTATGACAAAATATAAAACTCATATTTTTAAAAGACTTAAAAAGCATATTCATGGAAGGGTTCTTCTTTAATATAATTTAATGTGTATATGTATGTGAATGTGTGTATACATGTATGTATATAACATATGCATATTTATCTGTGCATATATATGTATATATCCAAAAGTTAGCATTACCTGTAATATAGAAACACCAAAAGCTCCAAAGTATAAATAAGGGCCAAGTAAGGATGTTCTTTCTTTGTGCTATTATATTACATAGTTCTAGAAATGATAATTATAGCAATAATACAAGAGGACAAAATTAAATTATAAATGTCAGTACAAAAGATTTGAAATTATACTAATTAGCAGATGACATAATAGTATACTTAGTAAAACCCAAAGAATTAGTGAACTAGCTAATTAAGATAATAAATATCTTTAGTAATTTATCAGGATACACAAGCCCACAAAAATCATCAGTACTTCTATACAGTACTAACAAAAAACAACCAAAAAAGATAAGAAATTATTTTCAAAATAATGACAAAAATGCATAAGACATCTGACAGTTAACCTACCAAAACACATGCAAGATTTCAGTAACTACTAGCACAACACAATCTTTACTGAAACAAAATGTTTCAACAATCCAGCTAGCAGCTGTTGTGGGGGTGAAAGCCCAACAACAAGAATGCTACCAGCACACTGCAAAAGCACAGGTTCTTTTGATCTGCTTAACTAAGGAAAGCTACATGAAGGGGTTGACAAGCTTACTTTAATTCAGCATATGAATATCATTCACTTAGTTCAGGGGAAAAAGCCAGCACGCTGAACTTCAGAACAAAATACAAACAAAGTAGAAACATCAAAAGACAGACCTTGTCTGATTCAAATCCCAATACATAGTTACCAGAGTTGAACAAATTCCCAGCATCCGGGTTACAAGCTGGAGGGCTCCTTAGCTATAGCTGCCGGGAATCTCCACATCAACACCATCTTGAGTGAGAGCACTGCACAAATGGCCCTGTCCTCTCTTCTTATAGGGCTTCAAACATCATCAGACATCATCTGAATGACCGGAACTTAGGCTACTATGATTGGCTCTTGAGTTAGCCCCTCCCCTTAGGACCCTGGGAGGTTCACATCCACATAGGTTAGGTTAACACCTAATAGGGGTTTGGGCCTGGGGCTTAGCACTTAGTAAGACTCAATGAAATACACTGAATTACTCAAAAGAAACAAAACCAAACTCTTCAAGGGCACTTGTTGAACTAAGTGCTAAGAGCCCATTTTGCTTACTAACACACAAAGACAAATAATTGGGTAGTCCCTGTTCATGGTCAGAACGTGTCATTATAATAAAAATGATGATACTACCAAAATAAATGTACTAGTTTAGAACTATAGCAATCTAATTATCAGGGAAATACTTTATGGATTTAGATGAAGCAATGACATTTGGAGGGGGAAAAACTCTAGAATTTCAAAAGAAATAATGAGAAAATGTAGAAACGAAGGGTACATAGCAGACCTCCAACTATATTGTCAGTCATACAAACTATTAATTACTAGTTTAAAAAAGAAACGGAAAACTAAAAGAATGGAACAGACCAGATAATCAAGAAAGGGAAGCAGTCAAAACCAGTAGCCTAGCATTTGAAAAACCTTATAACTAGGGAATGAACTCTCTTTTTGACAAGAAATGCTGGAGTTTGGCAGAAATTAGGTTTGGACCCATATTTTATACCACAAAAAGTTGAAAATGTGGCCTGATTATAAAAGGTCTATTTTTCAATTGAAGAAAATGAGATTAGGCATCTTTCACAAATATGGCTAGGGGCAGAATTTTCAACGAAACAGAAAATGGAGCAAGTCATAAAAGACAAAAAGTGCGATTTTGATAGTAGAAAATATACAAACAAAATCAATGAAAATAGATTAAAAGGAGAACTGTCTAAAGGGATTAAATATATACATCAAAAGAAATTTTTGTTAGGTAGCAGCACCTGTTGTAATGGGATTTATAGTAATATTATATTTGTATATATTCTTGTATATGCTCATAAATATAATTAAACTATAAATAGCTTATCACCATATCATAATAATTTTCTGTTACTAGATTTTATATTAATGGTTTTACTTAGTAATTGTACCTTAAGTTTATATAGTACTTGACAATTTGTTTTCTTATATTATATTTCATATCTCACAATAAGTCTTCAAGACAGCAAAAGGTATTAGTATGCCTGTTTCACAGAGAAGTGACCTATGACCTAAATAGGTTCACCTGATTGGTACTTGCTGCTGCTCAAGCGTAGCTGTTTTCCATGTGCCAAACAATGGCAGCAGTTGGGATAATGGCGGTGGTTTGGGAAGTGAGGAACTATTGGCTACAAAAGGTGGCTTTTTTCATAGTATTCTCATATTATTATCAAGGCTATACTCAATTCATGCATAGCTCACTCTCAGAAGGATGAACCAGGAGTGTGGTAGTCAGCCACCAAGCAGCCTGTGGCTAGTGAGGCAGTGCCCCAGGGGTACCTACCTCCTAATTGATGGTTGCCTTTGTCATCTACTACATCATAGTCTAGTTTCATCCTCACTTCACTACTCAGCCATCTCCTTACCAGATGCCATGCTCCTGCATGCACAATCTTTGATTTTCTCTCTCTCTTTATAGTTCTGCAACCATAATAAAATCAACTCAGTTCCTGGAAGAGGTGTGTATGACTCCACTCAATGTCCCTGAAAATTTCAAACTAAAATATCCTTCCCTGGGCGCTACTCCTGTTGTCTCTCCTTTTAGAATGTAAGCTCCTTAAATGATAAATGTTGGAAAAGATGTGGGAAAGTTGGAACACTAATTCATTGCTGGTGGAGCTGTGAGTTGATCCAACCATTCTGGAGAGCAATTTGGACCTATGCCCAAAGGGCTATAAAAATGTGCATAACCTTTGACTCAGCAATACCACTTCTAGGGCTATATCCCAAAGAGGTTATAAAAATGGGTAAAGGACCCACATGTACAAAAATATAACAGCTCTCTTTGTGGTGGCCAAGAACTGGAAATTGAGGGGATGCCCATCAATTGGGGAAATGGCTGAACAAATTATAGCATATAAATGTAATGGAATACCATTGTACTATAAGAAATGATGAACAAGAGGACTTCAGAAAAACCTGAAAGGACTTATATGAACTGATGCTGAGTGAAGTGAGTAGAAGCAGGAGAACATTGTACACAGTAACAGCCACAGTGTGCAAGGACTGATTTTGACAGACTTAGCCCATCTCAGCAATGAAAAGATCTAAAACATTTCCAAAGGACTCGTGATGGAAAATGCTATCCACATCCAGAGAAAGAACTATAGAGTCAGAATGCAGAGCGAAGCAGACTATTTTCTTTTTTGTTTTGTTTTCTTTCTCATGGTTTCTCCCATTTGTTATAATCCTTCTATGCAACATGATTAATTGAAAATGTGTTGAATAGGAATGTATGTGTAGAGCCCACATCAGATTGCATGCTGTCTTGAGGAGCGGGGGGGAGGGAGGGAGAAAAAACTTAAAACTTATGGAAGTGAAAGTTGGAAACTAAAAATAAATTAATTAGTAAATGGGGAGGGGGGAAATGTAAGCTCCTTAAAGATAGGAACAATCTTCACTTTTGTATTTGCATCTCCAGTGCTTAGATCATAGTAATAATAGATGCTTTTTGATTCATAAATATTTTTCATTTCTTTTATTCTTTAGGAATCATCTCTTTCAAATGTCTTGAAAACTGACCCCTAAGTGCTTTTAACATCATGTCACACAATTTTTTTTCTGTACACACTTGGCCTGATCCAGCTAACTTCCCAACTTCATTTTTTTTTAATTTTCTATGATCTATTCAAATCCAACATAGTCTGCTGTTATCAATGTTGAGAATAGATCACTATAGAAACACTGGTAGATCTGTTCCATTTCCCATCAATTCATTGTCTTTTATCTGGTTTTATGTGTAAATGTTCTAAATATGGTCTGATTTAGTTGTGCCTCATGCCAAGCTTTCTGCAGGACTATATTCCTCTCCGCTGTATTTAATTTTTTTGAGATATTACTCATAATCTATCATCTTCCTTCCCTAATGTTTGATAAAGGAGCTTATATAACTTTTAAAATAAAATTTTATTGATGTCTTGTTTTTATGTTGTCTAAATTTCTCTCCTGAAGGGCCATCCCTTATAACAAATAATTTTTTTTTAATTTAAAAAGAGGAAGAATGGGGAAAATAAGAAAAACTCATCAATATATTCAATACATCAAAAAATTGACAGTATAATTAATGTTCCATGCTTATGGAACTCTCCTCCCCTCCATAAACACACACACACACACACACACACACACACACACACACACACACCCTTTTCAAAGGAGTGGGAAAGGAACGTATTTTCATATCTCTAGCTTGTTCTTTGTAACATTGGTTTTCAATTGTTTTGTGATCATGGTTCTTTCCATTTACATTGAGTAATCATTGCTCATACTGTTTTCAGGGTTCTGCTTCACTGTGCATCAGTGCATTTCATTCCATGCCTCTCTCTTTTCTTCACATTTGTTATAATAATCATACTTTGTTGACATATTTGTGGTGGCTAGGTGTTGCAGTGGGTAGAGCACTGGGCCTGGAATCAAGAAGACCTAAGTTGAAATGTGCTAGCTTTGTGACCCTGGTCAAGTCACTTAATCTCTGCCTCAGTTTCCCCAACTATAAAATGGGGATAAATAATAGCACCTCCTTCCCAGGGTTGTCTATTAGAATCAACACCTAAAACCTCATATCACATTGGGGTGAATCAGACATCTCCAAAACTCCCTTCTCTGCAGGGTTCTGCAGAGCAAGAGCAAGAACTACTATTTTAGGAACTACTAGAAATCAGTTAAATAATGTACATAAATGTACAATAAATTTATTTTTAGTTTCCAACTTTCACTTCCATAAGTTTTAAGTTTTTTCTCCCTCCCTCCCCCCCGCTCCTCAAGACAGCATGCAATCTGATGTGGGCTCTACACATACATTCCTATTCAACACATTTTCAATTAATCATGTTGCATAGAAGGATTATAACAAATGGGAGAAACCATGTAAATAAATGTACAAGGAATAAAGGATAAGGAATAGGACTTGTGATTTCATGGTATAGGGAATTCCCAAGTGAGGAAATTCCACCAAACAATGTAGGTTGGCACCTTCTCTGACAATTAGAATCCTAGTTAATTGCCTAGAATATTATGAGGTTGAGGGAGTCACACAGAGTCACACGACCAATATGGGTTGAGGACAGGATTTGAACTCGACTGACTCCAAAACAAGGACAATTCTTCATGTACTATGCCAAGCTACCTCTTTTACTTTTCCATTAAAATGTTAAATTACCAAGGGCTGATATTCAACCATTCAGAGAAAGCAGGTGTGTTCAAAGCCCTGGATTGGGAGTCAATAGATCCATGTTCTATAATGGGCTCTGACATTGTCCGTGTGACCACAAGTCACCCTTCTCTGAGCTTTAATGTCTTCATCTGTAAGATAAGACAATTATATTATATAATCTCAATAACCCCCTCCCACTCTAAGATTCTCTACAATTTTACCAGAATTTCTGCATATTAAGCAAAGTGTTAATGCTGGCCATATTGAAAATTATTAGAAGGAACTGTTTCGCCATAGGATTTTTTTTTATTTTTAGCTTTTCTTTCACCACTGACCTCCAACCCTCAAAATGAACTCTTTCCCAAATAAATGATTAAAAATATTATATCATAAATCATAATTTATCATTTTCTCTCTATATAACATGTTATAGGTTCATTTTTTTTAAATCTCACCTGACATAGTGACGTGATATTTTCCGTTTTCTTTTTTTCAGTCTTTTGGGAAAATACTAATATAAAATTAGCATTTATCAGAGACCATATCATCATAATTTGAAGTAAACTAATAACATTGAACTGTTTGGAATAAAGAAAACCATATCGGATGGGAGGCAAAACTCTTATTTTTTTAGTTGCCAAGCTTCCGGCTAATACAGTGATCAAATACAGGATTATACAACATTGAAAATGGAAAAGATCACCGTGCCCTGATTTTCTATATTAGGAAACTGAGTGTAAAGAAGTGAATTACATGGTCCATGTTCACACAGGTAGAAAGTAGCAAAGGCAAGATTCAAATCCAGGTGTTCTGCCTCCATTAGGGGGTGATTACAGAAAATGGTCTTGGACTTTTTAGTATGTGTTGGACATATTTGATATAAATACTGCCTATCCTATAGAATGCAAACTCCTTGATGGCAAAGACTTTTTCATATTCGTTTTTATATCCCCAGTCCCTACCCAATATGGTACCTTCGCACACAATAGGTGCTTAATAAATTCTTGCTGGTTGATGGAATTAAGGTCCTTATTCCTTTGACATCTTCAATTTCTCTCTAACCCTATATCATTTTTCTACATCTGCTCCTTCAGCCCTGTCACTTCTCTGCAACTGGCTCATGCTTCTGACCTGTACCTCAACACCTGCTTCCAGCTTCTGTCCTTATATCCCAAAAAGAAAAGTGGCTCTAGAAAGAAGGAAAGAAATGAACATTTATTCAGTAGCTACTATGTGCCAGGCACTGGGCTAAAAACTTTGCAAATATTTATCCTCACAAGAACCATAGAAGGTAAGTGCTATTCTTATGGTCATTTTATAGATGATGAAACGGAGACAAATTCAGGTTAAGTGACTTGACCAAGATCAGACATCTAGGAAATAATCCTGGATTTGAACTCAAGTCTTCCTGACTCCCAGGACTTTATCCACTGAGTCACATATGCTCTTCATATGTGTCTGGCCCTGTCCAAAGTAGGGACCTTACAGGTACAGGCTTTCCAAGCTCCCTAGCTTTCCAAAGCTCCAGACTGTGCCATTGAGGACTTTTAGCCCATATCTACACTTTACTCTGGCTCTTCTCCTGGGCAATACTATACTCCCTGTAGATGGCTATCAAAATCCTTAAAAGGGAAAGAATACAAACTGCAATCTCAAGACAGGGGAAAAGGAGAAGCAACAATTACACCTCTAGTGTAGTTTCTCAACTGCTGATGTCACTCCCCCTACACACATACACATATACACACATACATATATACAGACAGACACAAACACACATATGCATGAAGGCAGCTAGGCTGCGATCAACGATAGGCGAACTTCTGTTGACGCTGGTGATCCACGGTTCCATTTTGGTATTGTTAGTAACATTTGTGAGTTTTCCATCTCCTATGCTCACAGGACCATGTGAACCAAGGGACTACTCATTTCTAGAACCAGGAGTCTACCACCTGTTGTCAAGCTGTGGAGGTTAATATGCTTCCATCAATAATAACCCATTTGGACTCACATCTAGATAGCAATATCATGTCTGTTTTAGTCTGTAAACAGTAGGAAGAAGCCACATTGTTCTGAAACCATCTAATTACTAAGAGCAGTTACAGCTAATGAAACCTGACCTCAAACTAGGGTAAACAGGCTCTTTATGAGAGTATAGATCCAGGGTACTTCCTCTTTCCACTCCTCAAGTACAACACCCAGCCATTATGTAGCTATAAAGTAATATAAACACATAAATGAATGATTATTACTGTAAGAAATATGTCATAAATATTAATCCATCCACACTTAAGCCACTCACATGCTATTTGACAAGAGCCCTCTGATAATCATGTTGCTTTTTGTACCTTTAAATTATCCTTATAATGAAAACTCACATTATATTAAGAGCAAAGGTCCCTGAATGTTGGAAAACTAAGTTGAGTTTTGATCTGTGAAGCCCCAGATTTCCAAGCAACTTCTAAATTCAGTTAAATGTGTTGTTATTTGCTGTTTATTGTTGTCTTTATCCTTCTTGTTTATTCTGGTATCTTTTAAGGAACCCATTTATACTCAGGTTGAGGAAGACAGAGTAAAAAATAGAAAAGGCATGTCATAAACTTGTAAAAAACAGTTATGACAAGGTGGGGGGAGTTTTGTCTCGACCCAACCAGTTTTGTTTGACCCAGTTACATTGAAGTGAAGTATCAATGGTAGATGCTAGGTAAGCAAATTAGCCCAAGTTCAGCAGGAGGTAGCACAGAAAGCTTCCAAAGAATGAAATCTGAGCCTCCTAATGAAAATGTTTCTCATGGCTGTCAGTATACTATCAAGGAGGAAAAAGGAATAGATCTTAGCATAAGTATCCCCATTCCTAGAGGATGTGCTTGAAGAAAAGAAGGCTTTGTCTGGGCTATGTTTACATAAAGCTTTGGGATATTTAAGAAAAAAAAAGAAACAGTCATAAGTGCATGTCAGAGCCAATGAAGTAGAAACCAGTTCAGGATATCCAAGTACTGACTTCCTACATCCACAGGAGAATAAAAAATGTTCCCTTGGTACTTCCAGAGGAAATAAATCTTGCTGATGATGATATGGCTAAGACTACGCATCAACAGTTATCCTTCAAATTGAATTAATAAATGAATTGACAAAACACGAATTCAAGATTATATTGGAAAACAGCTTCTATTAGTTGGATTAGAACAGAGACATGAAAACTGACCAAGGAATTCTAGCCAAAACCACCAGATATTCCATTGTTTTAGAAAGTGAATGAAACAACGGGGATATATTGACACAGTCAACTTTCCATCAACCATGACAACAAAGAAAAGCAGTGGCACGGATAACAGAAAACCATAGTTTTACACTAACACACTGTTGGTGGAACTATGCATTAGTCTAAAGATTCTGGAAAACAATTTGAAATTATATGAGAAAAGTTACTAAACCATTCATCCCCTTAGACCCAATTATTCCACTTCTGGGCCTAGACCTTAAGAGCACAAATGTGCCACATGTATGCATAGTAGCACTTTTTTGTGATAGCAAAAAAATAAAAAAAGGAGAAAGAAAAAAACCATTTCTTAAGAGCCTACTATGTGCTGGACATTGTGCTAAGTATTTTACAAATATTATCTCGTGATCCTTACAATAACCCTGTGAAGTAAATGCTAATATTAACCCCATGTTACAGTTAGGGAAATTGAGGCAGAGTGAGTTATCCAGGGTCATGAAGCAAGTAAGTTTAAACTTGAGTCTTCCTGACTCCAGGCCTAGCACTCAATCCACCGTACCATCTAGCTGCCTCTTTAAAAAAGTGCCAATCAACTAGGGAATGGCTGAATGAATTGTAGCATATGAATGTAATGAAATATTATTTCACCCTAAGAAATGGGAAATGTGAGGAATTCAGAGAAGTGCAGTGAAGTAAGCAAAAACAAGGGAACAATAGAAACATGCCTATGATCATGCAAATGAGTATAACGTTGAAAAGCAGCCAAACTTGGATTTGATGTAATTGCCAATCTTGGCCCCAGAGAACAGAAGAAGAGATTATAAAATATACTTCCCTCCTCTTGGTAGAGAGCTGGGGGACTGCAGATGCAAAATGTTGGATATCCTGCAGGATACGGTTGCTGTTTGGTGGTTTTGCTTAATGGGTTTTTTTTTCTGTTACAAGGGACTATTCAGTGGGAAGAGGGCAAGTACAGAGGAAGGGAAGAAAGGAGAGGAAAAGGGAGGGGAGAAGGGAGAGAGGAGAGAGAGAAAGAAAAAACAGAGAAAGAAAAAAGAAACAAGGAGAAAGAGAGATTTATATCTCTATATACATATGTCTATCTATATGTATGTATGTATGTGTATGTTTGCATACACATACACATACAAACACATCAGCTCAATGGCAGTAATCCACAGATCACCAACTCCAGGAGAAAAAGTTCTTCCCAGTCAGAATTTCTAGGAGTTAAGAAAATGGCCCCTGGCCGACACAGAATTAATCTTCATTGCGCAGAATTTACATGTGTATAATCTAGATAGATAGATAGATAGATAGATAGATAAATGGATAGATAGATAGATATAGATGGATGGATAGATGGATGGACAGATAAGTAGATAGATAGATCGATAGATAGATAGATAGATTAAAAGACATAAAACAAAAGGCTAAAAGGCAATGTGATATAGTGGAAGTCTCTGAGTTGCGTCTAACTCATACTGCCTGGAAAGTCACTTAATCTCTCAGTGACTCCAGGTAACGGTATAAGATAATAAAAATAATAACTGTAATAACTATAAGAATAACTAACTAGAATTTCTACAGTGCCCACTAGATGCCAGGCACTGTGCTAAGCCCTTTACAAATATCATCTCATTTGATCCTCCAATAACCCTGGGAGGTAGGTGCTCTATTTTCCCCATTTTACAGTTGAGGAAATTGAGACAAGCAGAGGTTAAATAACTTGCCCAGGGTCACACTGGTATCTGGTAAGTGTCTGAGGCTGGATTTGAATTCCAGTCTTCCTGACTCCAGGCCCAGTGCACTCTATCTGCTGGGCCAACAAACTTCTATGATGATAAATTGCAGATCAGATGTTGAGTTTCACTGGTAGAGGGGATTCTCTCACAGGGAGCTGTTTGCTCTAATGATGAATTCACAGGTTCAACCCAATTAAAAGTACACAGAACAAAAGTTATTAATAAAACTCAAAAGAAAAATAAATAAATAAAAGCATAACTACATCAGCTCAGTGGCAGCAGTCCAAAGAACACCCACTCCAAGAGAAAGAGTGCCCCCAATCGAACTTTCTAGGGGTCAAGAAAACGGTCCCTGGCCTACACAGGGTTAAACTTCCTTGGCCAGAATCCACACGTATATAATCCAAAAAATGTCTACGGTGTAGTTCACTAAAGAGAAGTATTCCCAAAACATATGTAGAGAAGATAAATACAGTATGCAGGCCTCAGAGGAAAAACTCAAACATAAGACAGCATGCTATATCAATGTAAAGTCCATTACCTTAGTGACTGTGGTCTCACTGCCACAGCTGCCAGAAGTGAAAGAGCTGGAGGGTGGACATATGCTGGCTTCATTTCAGAATGTCACTTCCACATCACTGTCGTAGAATTCATCTGAAAAATAAGCCAGATAACAATAACTTTTTATGCAATTAAAGCCTTACTTAATTAACATAGGCTGCAATTAAATTATCCTCAAAGCACCGAGTCAGCATGGGGAAATGGGGATTGGATATGAAATGGAGGCAAATTCCTTACAGGAAACTGGAAGATCATGCAAATCACATCTGGTTTCATGCAGTAGACAAGGGCAAACGCTGGATGGGCCTTCTGAATCTAAAAGCGTTTGATGATCAATTGTGAAAGTTCCCTAGAGAACTACAAAGGGCAGTATTGTGAGGGTGGAGCCTCATGGAGAGCTCTCCCATCCAAGAATACATACTCATCAGGTGGACCAAAAGGACAATAGAGAATTCATATTTGGAGAACCAGTACAGCATTTCTATAGAAGTATTGGGAGCTGTAAGAGAGCGTCTGAAGCCTTCTGTTTGGGTGGGAGGGGAAAAAAACCTTATGATTGGTGCCCCCCAATTTTCTAAGATGCTAGAATCTCACAGACTGAAAGTTGGAAGGGACCTCAGACAATAATAACAGTCAGCATTTATATAGCACTTTAAGGTTTGCAAAATTTTTTACAAACAGCTCATTTTATCTTCATAACAACCCTGGGAATCAGGTATTCTTGTTATCCCCATTTTAGATGAGGAAACAGAGAGAAGTTAAGTAACTTTCCCAGAGTTACACAATTAATAAATGTCTGAAGCCAATTTTCAACTTAGGTCTTCCTTACTCCATCCAGATCCAACGCTCTATCCACTGTGACACCTAGTTGCCAAATAATCCAATCTCCTCATTTCACAGATGAGGAAACCAAGGCAGACTTGCCCTATCATCAGATGGGAATCTGCATCAGAAGGGAAATTTGACCCTAGGTCCCCTGATTCTAGAGTCTGCACCAGGCTGCTTCCGTACAGATCAGAGAACCTGAAATAACTTGTAAATGTGGTCAAAAGAGATAAAGCTATAAAGCTCACATGGGGGCATTTTGGTACCTATTCCAAGAACTAAATCCACTGTAGCTATGAAATCACCCTCTTTCTCAACAGACAACCTGCTCGAGTGGACCCTGTTCTTAATGAGCCTTATAGATCCGACGGTCTTCAGGGTTGCCATCAGAAAGGACGACCCCCACTTATAGTCCCTAGTGTCAATGACCGATGAACTTGCAGCTGCTCAAAATCCGCAAGAGCTTTTTATGGATTACTGAGGGAGGTTTGGTTCTTCCCATAAATGCTAGCAAGGAAGATCTTTCTCCCACTGCCATCTGTTCCCATCTGATTGAAAGGGTTCTCAGCTGAAGACTTAGCTATCCTGAGATTCCCAGAATAAATTCTAGAATACCCAATCTAAAAGCCCATCATAGCTTAGAGAGACAAAGGCAGCGGGGATTTTCCTTAGAAATGTTCTCTCAAAGGACCCTTTTCTTGTTTGGAGAACCAGCAAGCCAATTTAATTGAATTCAACAAACATTTTTTTGCATCCCTGAGTGCCAAACACAGTGCTCGAAGCTGGAGATACACAGATAAAAAATGAAACAGCCCCTGCCCTCAAGAAGTTTGCATTCTCTCAGGGGAAAATATATACATTTAAGTAAATGCAAATTATATACACAAAATAATGCAAAGGAATTTCAGGGAGAGAGGATTAATAACTAAGGACATAAAGAAAGGAATTATAGAAAAGATGGTACCTTAACTTGATCTTAAAGGATGCTGGGAATTCTAAGAGGCAGTGAAAAAGGAGGACCTTCAAGATCCAGGAGATCACTTGTGCAGACATTTCTTAGTTATCAAAATTAGATTGAAAGGAGACTTGTCTTTAAAGCATCCTTCCTTCATAGTAGCACCTCTAGACTGGAGGACCATACATCGTGCTTCTAGTACCTGGGGGAATAGGTCCACTCAGCTTTAGAACTCCCACCCCATTCTGTGCTATCCTGATGGGCAAGTGAGTGAACTAGTCCGCTCCATCTAGCCAGCCACAACCCAATAATTAGCAATCAAATATTTCTTTAGTATCCACTATGTACCTCCAAATGCTTTCCTTTTGGGGGGACTCAAACACATCACAGATAAGTGCTATAAACATAAGATAAAGTAATACGGGGGAGGGGGAAGAGGTTCATCCAAAAAGGCCTCCTCTTGATATGAACCTTGAAGAAAATAGAAATTTTAAGAAGCAGACTAGAAAAAACATCTCAGGCATGGAAGATAGTCCGTGCAGATACAAAGGGATGGGAGAGGGAGTATTATGTGCAAGGAGCAGCAAATAGGACAATTTGGTTGAAACAGAGGGAATAAAGAAAAGCAATATATAAAAGGTCTAGAAATATAGGTTAGAATAAGATAGTGGAGAGACCTTTAAATGTCAAATAGATCTTTGCATTCTATCCTAGAGGTAATAGTTTACTATTAAAATATATCATATATTATAATAATACTATTGTATCATATAACATATATATTATATCTTATACTCCACTAGAGTTTACTGAACAGGGGAGTAACTTGGTCAGACCTTTTCTTTAGATTTGACTGAAATCAAAAGCACTTTGGCAGCCGGATGGAATATTAATTAGAGAGCAGAGAGAGAGTGGAGGCAGGAAGACCAAGTAAGAGTCTATTGTAATAATCTACTCTAGGTAAAGCACAATGAGGGTCTGAGCTAAAGTGGCAACCTGCTTAGTGAAAAGAAGGAGAAGGATGTGAGAGTTGGTGTGCAGGTAGAATCGATGAGACACGGAGGCTGATGGACTCTGGAATGACTAGAGGACATTCATCCTCTGCTACTTACCATCCCAGGTTTAAAGCTGAAAGAGCCCTTAGAAGTCATTGAGTCTAACATGCTTATTTTACAGATGAGGAAACTGAGGCCAATGGAGGTTAAATGGCTTGCCCAAGGGTAACAGAGGGAGTGTTTGAGGTGGGATTTGAACCCATACCTCATTGACTTCAAAGAAGACTCAAGAGGAAGCAGCATCCCAAAAACCTAGAAAAGAGAAAGTTTTCAGAATAAGGGGGTGGTCAGCAGAGTTAAATGCTGCAGAGAGGTAGATTTGGATTTGGCAATAAGGAGATCCTTGGAGACAGTTATTTCAGCTGATGAGCTCAGAGGCCACATTGCAAGGAGTTGAGAAGTACAGGTAAGAAACAGGTAAAGATGGCTTTTTCTGGGAGTTTGATGGTGAAATGCTAGCCAAGACAGAGAGGATGTGTGTGGAAATAGCCTCTACAAATGCAGATCTTCAACTGGTCAGTAATTTATACTCTTAGAGAATGTCCTGGGTCGCTGAGAAATTAAATGACTCAGCCAAGATCAGAGGCCAGTATTTGAGCAGGAATTGAATCCAGGTCTTCCACACTTAAGGAAGTATATAATTTATCCAAAATCACTTAGGAATTTGTGGTTTATTGTTGGCTAAAATTAAGGCCCACGAATCCTATGTCCTAGTGATTTCCTCTGACCATTAAATGCATATAGATGAGTTTTTTTGGTCCTAAACAAACACAAAAGCATCTGATTTACTCTCCAAATATGCCACATTCAAGAGAGTCCATGGGGCCCTTTTTTAAATTGAAAATCGATCAATGGAAATAGTCTATGACCGACATGATAATGAGCTCATTGCTATTCTCACTGATTAATAACCAGGTCCTAAATGTTAAATATGTACTACATGACTTGTGGACCTGAGACACATTTATGTGTGGCCAAGATTGCCCATCATGTACATGTGTATGCACACATGTGTATATACATAAATGTGTGCAAATGTACACATGTGTGCATCTCTATACCAATTCACAAAAGTATGTAATTTCATCAGTATAGGTAACATAGTTGAAAGAATACCAGATACTTCTTTGGGCATTAGTTTCCTCGTCTGAAAAATGAGGCAATTAGATTAGAACAGATGTCAAACATGCTGCCCACAACTCTCCCTGGTAGGCTGAATCAGATTAATATGTAATTGGGAGATATTTAATAAAATTAATAAAAATACAATAAAACATAGAAAACATTACATTTGGAAACTAAGTCAATATGCTGCCTTCAGGGATCCTTCAGTATGGATTAGTGGCTCCCATTTCTATTTCAGTTTAATACCACCGGACTAAATGACCTCCAAAGGTCCCTTTCGCTTTTAAATCTATGATCCCAGTGCTAGAAATCCCTATAGCAACATAGATTGACACCTGTCATCTCTCAGCTGGATGGAAGTCAAGTGCCTGAGGACACAAAGCTGGGGTGGATCAGGGGCATGAGTTGAGCCTCCAAGTCCAACCCTCTATCAGCTCTGTCACACTGATTTTTCCATCCCTTTCATTTTACAAATGTAGAAACTGAGGGTCAGAAAGTCTAAGCGACTTGTCTAGAACTAGACATATATTACTTAACTAGGAGATTCAAACTCATGGCCTCTGGAAACAGAGGATCAGAGAGATTAAGTGTCCAAGATCTCACATGTTAACATTTATCATAATCAGGATTCAAACCCAGGACCTTGGATTCCAAATCTGGTGGTCTTACCACTACACTACACTGTACATGTCATATGTGTGTATATACATGTATTATGTATGGACAGCATTGTGTAGTAAACAGATGACTAGATTCAAAGCCTTGAAGGTGTGGGTTCAAGTCTTTCTTCTGACACATACTGTCTCGACAAGTCACTTAAACTCCTACTAGGATAGACAATAAGGGAAAAAAAGGAAGGATGGAAGGAGAGATGGAGGGAGGAAGGGAGGGAAGAAAGGAAAGAGGGAGAAGGAGAGAGGGAGACCATAGCCTATATCTGTGAAAAGTCCTTTGCAAATGTTATCTCATTTAGTCAATATTAAAAAAACATTTATTAAGGACCCCAATGTGTCAAGCACAGTGCTAAGCACTAGGGATACAAATAAGACAGTTCCTGCCCTCAAGAAGCTTTCAATCCAATAAGGAAAGAAAATACACTAAAGGAAGCCAAGAAGGGGGGAAAAGAATTGAAACTAAGCAGAGTAGCTGATAGAAAATGAAGTTAAATGAAGTTCTGAGTCCTCCATAAAGGGAAGGCTTTGGAAGGTCCACTGCTCTGCCCTCCAGCCTCACAAGCAAATCAGTCGGTTGATCTTCACAACAACCATGGGAGGTAGGTGCCTTTATGATCTTCATTTTCTGGTTGCTCAAGAAAACTAAGGTAGACAGTGATTTTCCTGTCATACAGCTAGTAAGTGTCTGGGGCCAAATTTGAACTCAGTTCTTCCTTGCTCCAGCTCAACCCAGCCCTTTATTCACTGTGCCACCTAGTTGCCTTTAAGAATATAAATTGAATATGTGCGGGCTGATTTCAGAAAAACCTGGAACAACTTACATGAACTGATGCAGAATGAACCAGGAGAACACTGGACGTAGCAACAGCAATATTGTCATGATGATCCATGGTGAATGATCTAGCTATTTTCAGTATTACAATGATCCAAGACAACCCCAAAGGACACATGATAAAACATACTATCTGCCTCCAGAGAAAGAAAGGATGGAGTCTGAATACCAACCAAAGCATACTATTTTTCTCTTTCTTTCTTTCTTTTTTTAGTTCAAGTTTTCTGCCACAAAATGACTAATATGAAAATGTTTTATATGATTGCATATGTATAACCTACCATAACAAAGAGGAGGGAGGGAATAGAGAAAGGGATAGAATTTGGAACTCAAAACTTTTTTAAAATGTTAAAAATTGTGTTTACATGTAAGTGAGGGGAAATAAAATATTTTTAAAAGAATATAAATTGAAGAGATAGTATCAATCTGTATCAGTAAATGGAGTTTTTCCATCAGGGAGTGCCCTACCGCAGTAAATTCACAACACTCTACCCTGGCCTCATCCCTGTTTATAGTCACAGAGAGCCACTTTGTTGGTCTCCAGAAGAGGTGATTGCTTATGTGCTGCAATTTTGGAGGGTGGGAAAAGCTTCACTCTCTCATCCCCAGTTGCACATGTAGATATAGCTTGGTACATCAATACTATACATATAAAGTGAGGGTGTGGGAATGAAAGAGAGAAATGTCTCTGCAGTAGTGTATGGCCTGACTACTTTTTATGGATCTGTCCGATCGCATTTTGCTCCTCCATAACTTAGTTAAGATCATTCACACTGAATTTACTACAAGATGCATACAGAATGAGTAGTGCAAGCAAGATGGTAATCACCGTAGAAAAGAGACACATGTACTTCCATATGTGTTAATAGCTTCGATGGGGAGAAAACTAGAGAATAAAATAGGCATCAAATAATGCCAGACTGACAGAATTGATGAAATGCTCAAATTATCACCCTTTGAAGTAGGCTCTGGGTAGAGTAACTCTACAGCACATGGCCAGAAATGTGTGGTACCAGTGGCTGTAGAATTTGTCTTGATTAAGGCTCTATGTGAAAAGATAAATCTTGCTAAGTAGGGCTGTAAGTCCAATGAATTGAAGCCAAAGATTCAAGCTGCCATTTGAGATCGGGAAGAGAAGTGAGCCTAGTGCTTGGGCTTCTATAATGTATGAGCAGAATTCACTATGGTGCATTAGCAAAATGGGCACTATATGTTTCCTCTCTTTATGCTTCCTGAAAATGAACTATGTTCCGACTACTGCTGGTTCCAGTCTTGAAATGGAAGCTCACAAATGGGCGTGCTCATATTTGATATAACTGGCTATAAGTCTGGCTTCTTTCTATATTGCATTCATTACTCCAGTCATTACTAGGATTTATTTAGGGGAAAAAACATAATATTCCTTAGTAGAATAAAAAAAGAAATATCAGACAAGGGAGGGAGGTGAAAAGCAATAAATAGGAATGGAAAAAACACATAGCAGATTTTAGGTAACAATGGATTGGCCGTATTTCAAATAACCACAATAGCGTTGCCTGAGAAGATGTATAAGGAGATGATCATCTGAGCTCCATAGTCAGTTTGTAGGATGGTGAGCCTTCATCTTGAACTTTCATGGTATCTTCCTAGGAATAGCATGGACATGACCCTTGGTGCCTCTTAGAAGATGTATGTCATTGGTAAGGGTAGTTAACTTGAACTATTGAGAGGACCAGCTCTTGCTGGGGAAACCATTCCTTTTGTCCTGGCCTAGAAAAGGGATCTAACAGACTTGCTTTTATCACCCTTAATATTTCTGCCTTTCACAGGAAAGTTAAGATGATTGCTGTGGGGGGAAGGGAGCAGGGGGCAGGTGAGGAAGGTAGAATGTAGCAGGGCATGAGCTCTCAATCACTGTCTTGAATTAGACACGTATGATAGGAGACAAGCTATGTGCCCTTGCCCACATAGCCCATGCCTGAATAATGTTGAATTCGTGACCCCATCCTTCTCCAAACATGAACTCTAAGGAACTCTATGGCCAAATCTGGAGAGTTCTGAGGTTAGACTCTCACAGCTCCAAGTTTGAAAGCCCATCCCTCTAACTAGAGAAGTATTCTCTACGCAGCATAATTCTGGAGCCCAGCCTTCCAAACCAGAGGCTTAGGGGTTATGGGGAACAGTGGATTTCCTGGCCAGTTCTAGCTTTGTGAATTGCCTTCTGAGTAACCTCAAGCGTTGGAGTTTGGGGATATGGCCTTCTCTCAAGAGAAGGAGAATTTCCCTGAGCCTTACTTTCTCACTGTAAAATGAGATAATACAACTTGCATTACCTACCTAACAAGATTGTTGCTAAGGAACATGCTCTGTAAACCTTAAAGTATTATACGAATGTTGAAAATGGGGAATTGATGAAGATAATGATGATGATGATGATGATGATGATGATGTCATCCCTTGTTTCCTGAAGGGTCCCTCACTAAAGGCCTCCAATCTCACCAGAATCTACCTTCCCTGAGCAGGGTCTTATGCTCCAGGCCTTCCTCAACTTATCTTACTTACCTACTTAGTGCCTCATTTCCTCAGATCTCTGCTTTACAAGATTTCAATTTAATTCAATAAGCGTTTATTAAGACCCTACTCATGCAAGACACTGGGCGAGACAAAGATAAAATGAAACAGTACCTGCCTTCAAGGAGCTGACATGCTACAGGAAGGACATAACATTTATATAAATAAGTAAATACGAAGTGATTTCAGGAAGGAGACAACACTAACAACTGAGGGGTTTCAGGAAAGACTTTGCATGGGAGGTCGTATGTGAGCTGAAGTAAACTGAAGGAAATTTGGGATTCTAAGTGGTAGAGGGTGAAGACCAAGTGCATTCCAGGCATGAGAAACATCTATGCAAAGGCACAGAGATGAATAGTAGAAGGCTGAGTTTAAGGAACAGCAAAATAATCCAGGCTGGTTAGACACACTGCAAAATAAATGAAAGGGAAGAGACATAAATAAGTTTGGAAAGGTAAACTAGAGCCCAGAGGGTGGAGGCCTTTAAATGCCAGGCTAAAGCAGTCAGTTTTACCCTAAAGAGGATAATATACAAAAAAAAGTTGCATTTTATCCTAGAGATACTAGGAAGTCAATGAATATTTCTGGAGAATAGGACTGTCAGGGTCAGAATTCTGTTTTAGCAATATTTGTTATTCAGTCATTTTTAGCTATACCCAACTCTTCATGACCCCATTTGGGATTTTCTTAGCAAAAATACTGGAGTAGTTTGCCATTCCCTGCTCCAATTCATTTTACAGATGAAGAAACTGAGGCAAACAGTATTGAGTGTTAAGTATTAAGCCCAGGGTCACATAGCTAGTAAGTGTCTGAAGTCACATTTGAACTCAGGAAACTAAGTCTTCCTGACTCCAGGCCCCACAGTCTAGCATCAACTTTAGCAATATTAACTTAGCACCTATGTGAAGGATGGATTAGAGAAGGTAAGGCCTGGATGCTGAAAGCTCAATCAGGAGTCAATTGCAAGAGTCCAGACGAGGGATGATAAGGAAATGACCTATTGGAGGGATTTCAGGAGTAAAGAGAAAAGGATATCTGAAAGAGGTGTTGCTGACGCAGACTTGGTAACTGATTAGATGTCAAATAAGAGGGAGAGGAAAGAGTCAAAAAGTCAAGAATAACTGAACTTGTAAATTTGGGTGTCTGCAAGGGTAGTGGTGTCCTTTCCGTATTAATAAATAATTATTTCCATACCTTATTCTGCTGCCTTTTTAAGGTGATATATTTGCATTTTAATGGATCCTGTCGGAGACAAGTCCTCACACCACAAGTAGAACTCTAATGGTGGGAATATCAGGCATGATGATAGGCCAATAGGACCTGCCATTGGTAGGGATATTTGTTGTCCTTCACAGCCCACCAGGTAAAGGTTGGCTAGTCCGCCTAAGCTTTAGTATTGGTCCTATTTCTAATTAATACCACTTTGTGATTGTAATTGACCTCTTAAGGGTTCTAAGATATTAGGTGGCATGGCCACAGGGATAGTTGAGAATTTGGCCCTCAGAAGCATAGGAGTTAGATTGAGAAATAGGTATACTCACTCAATTAATAAACATTTATTAAACAACTACTATGTGCCAGGCACTGTGATAAACGCTGGAGATGCAAAAGATAAAAAAATTAAAAAGACAATTTCAGGGCTCCCTCAGACTCCTAGAGCCATACTACTCCATGTTGCTATATTATATAACTATATAGTTTAAAAGAGGAATTAAATTCCTTTACATATGAGCCAAGTAT
This sequence comes from Trichosurus vulpecula, assembly GCF_011100635.1. Taxonomy (NCBI): domain Eukaryota; kingdom Metazoa; phylum Chordata; class Mammalia; order Diprotodontia; family Phalangeridae; genus Trichosurus; species Trichosurus vulpecula. Next base: position 67,200,797 of record NC_050581.1, read on the forward strand.
AGGATCTTCAAATTCTCTATTTTTTAAAGTAACTTTTCAAATAATACTAATGTAACAACTATTTATTTCAGATAAGTTGGAAAGAATGTTAGTTTCATTTACACTTTCTACCAGTGCATTTGATGAGGGTAGGACAGGCCAGAAGGAGCTGCTGGTAAAATAAAGAATATTATGTTTGCTGGCTTGGGCTGGCATGTGTTTGCATTTATTTGCAAGGTTGCCCTATGATTATTTTTCAAAGTGTAATCTGAAGGCCACTGGTAATCCATAAAGATCTACCATGCTGCCAGCAGATGAGGAAGGCATTCCCAGAAAGGGGACAGGGCATGAAAAGTATCATAGCTGTTTTTCTCTGCTTACCCACAGTCTCCTTATAAATACAAAAGAAATCATGGGAGCCTACTCAGGCCATGAGAATCTTAGACTCTGCCCCTACACATTCAGGTGAGATTTTGCTCTATCTCATCCCAACCAGGCCTCCATGACACTTCCTGGCATAGAAGCCATGCCAAAGAGTGCTGTAATGCCCTCCTCCACACCAAACAATCCTGTCTCCCTCTTCAACCTTCCTAACTCCCTCCTCCCATTAGTGTAAATTCCTTGAGAGCAGGAACTGGCTTTGCTTGCTTGTATTTGTATACTCAGAACTTAATACGGTGCCTGGAACATAGCAAGTGCTTAATAAAGACCTTATTTATATATTTATCATCAGTTAACTGCAAAGCATCTTTGAGGCCATCGAGTTCACCACTTCCATTTTCCAGATAAGAGGAAGAGATTTCCCAGAGTCACTCTTTAATTGTTCAGTCATTTTTCAGTTGTGTCTGACTTCATGACTCCATTTGGGGCTTTCTTGGCAAAGGTACTGGGGTGGTTTGCCATTTCCTTCTCCAGTTCATTTTACAGATGAGGAAAGTGAGGCAAATGCAGTTAAGTAACTTGGCCAGGGTCACACAGCTATTAAGTATCTGAGACCAGATTTGAACTTAGGAAGATGAGTCTTCCTGACTCCAGGGCCAGGGCCCTCTCTACTGCACCATCTAGCTGCCTTTTGAACCCAACTCTTCCTAACTCCAAAGCCAGCTCCTCTATCCACTTTTAAGATAAGATCCACTGTCCCTAAACCACAATGCCTCTCCAAAAACCAAGAATGGATCTACATAGAAATCAATCCCATACTAGTTAAAAGCTTACTTTATCATAATCAGTATTTTCTAACCAGCACATAAGGACACACCGGAGACACAGGATATTAAAGCTTCAGAACCTACCTTACATGGGAACCACATATGCTCCCTTTATTTGGCAATCCATGTTGTTCCCTCCACACTCTTTAAATTAAAAGTCATTTCATTTTGAGCACACTTATGTATCTTTGGATTGGTCTTCTATCTCTGGGCTTAAGTATCTGTAAAATAAGAGAGCTGAACTAAATGATTTCTAGGTACCTTCTAGATCTAAATTCCCATGGATCCCCACTCAATCCCACCCTACATGTTTTCACATTCATGTCTGTTTCTCTTTTCATCTACCTCTTTATAATTATTTTAGAAGACATTTATGATTGTATGAATATAGTAAACTCCTTTAACCAAAGCAAATTAACATCTGATTGGCATTTTATAGTCATAGAGAGTTGTCAGGGCACTGAAAAACTGAGTAACATGTCCAGAGTGAATCATAGAATTATAGCTAGAAGAGCCCTTAGTGGTCATCTAGCCCAAATCTCTCATTTTATAGTAAGAACTGAAGCCAAGAAGGCTTCAGTTGGCTTGCTCAAAGTCACACAGGGACTAAATGGCAGGGCTGGGATTTAAACCTGACTTCTTTGACTCCAAATCCATCATTCTCTCCACTATACCACACTGCCTCCCACCCTGGGTCACACACACACATAGTTGTTATGTGTCAGAGGTAGGATTTACACACGGGTCCTCCTAATTCAAAGGCAAGTATGCCACATTGCCTTTACACAATAATAGTCAAGTGCATTGGTTAGGTTTTTTTCCATTTCTTTGTTTTTCCCCAGGTTTAATTTTTATAGGCTGGAATTTTAACTAGAATCTTAGAAATGCAAATGTTGCATTTCAGTAAATATTGTAGAATTATTGTTGAAGTATTTTAGTCTATTTTTCCTCTTTCAGCCATCTCTAAAATAAAGACAATTTTGTATCCTTGGGTAACAGAGCTGAAAATCTAAACTGCTTAGCTGAAGGTCCTTCTGTGGTATTTTTAAAAATAAATCTATTTTATTTTACATGAATTTATAATCTGTCCCTTCCATTATCCTTCTTCAGTGAAAAGAAAGAAAGAAAAAAGAAAACCCCTATCATAAATATGTATGGTGAAGCAAAACAAATTCCCATACTATCCATGTCCAAAATTAAAAGTTCTTCCCTCCTCTGGCAAAAGGTTGAATAGGATGTTTTATCACCAGTCTTCTAGATATGTGCTTTATCATTGTGTGGATCAGAGTTTTAAGGCTTTCAAAGTTGTTTATTGATTGTTTTCAAAAGTTGCTACCTCTGTCTCTCTCCCACCTTCACCCATTCTACATAGGTGCCTGCAACTATACCAGTTTTCCCCACTGGTTATGAAGACCTCCCCTTCTAGATTTCAGAAAGTTATGAGCATTCTAGATAGGCTAGGAAAAGGTTGAGAGCCCTTAGAACTAAAGTGCTGAATACAATAATACTGAATTTTTTTAGACCCTGTTCACAAGAACTAGAGATATCTTCAGGCAAGAAATAAAAATAGCCTTTAATAAGTGGGAATATCAAGATGTTTTTCTCTTGGGACTCCTAATAATCACCTTATACATATAGTTAACCTGATTTGTCTAAGGACTTCCTCCTTGTAAAGATTTTTATCTCTGATATTAAGATCTTGACCTTGTGTTCAAAAGTTTAAGTGCAAAATACAAACACACTATTTTTAGGCACCTCAAAAAGCTTCCACTGAAGTGAACATAATGAAAGGTTGTTCTTGCCTCCTGAGACGTTGTAAATAGAATGATTACAACTATTATTAATTTAAAACTAAGTTTTTTCCCCTACCCCCCATGAAGTTACAGAATGATCATTATCCTTGAAACTGTTTAACTATAGAAAATTGAACAATTCCTAGAGTCTCCTAAAAAATAGAAGCAACGAATATCTTTTGGGAAAAGCATTATACTAAGGGATTTGTTTATCTACTTAAAAGAAACATGTCATGATTAAATCAATCGATGAGTCAAAACAGAGTATGAATAGGACCTGTACATCTCCTTGAATCCCTCAAAGCCATCATGTGAGAGACTTGGTCAAGTCCTAAGGAATTTGTATAAAAAGAATGAAATATCAAAGAACAGGAAAGAGATTCTGAGAGTCCATAAGCAGAAAGACTGGAACAAATATAATATCCAATCATACCTCTGAGAATCAAAACTAGGTTTGAGCTGTGACAGAGAAGAGAGAGAGATATCAAGGAGGATCATCAACTCTACAGGTATCTCAGAGCAGAAGACCCAGAATGATCCCCATGACTCCCAGTGCCTGTCTATCCACAGACTCTATAAAATAATCTGTTTCATTACCCAATTGCTTCTAGTAAATTGAATTTTGAGAGACCAAGGTTTACCTAGAGATAGATATCAACATAAAATTAGGCAAAGAGACAAACTTCTGCCTAAATGTTAGGAAATTCCTAACTGGGAGCTCAGAGCAATTGTAACTGCCCTCACAACTTTTAATCTAAAATAAACTCCCTAAAACATAAGCGGCAGAAACCACATGGACCTTAAGGGCTATTATATCACCCTCTAGTCTTAAAATGAGTTAAATATTTTAATACTGTTGCCCAAGAGTTATAAGAAGATGTAGGTTCTAGTAACAGTTTTCCCACTCATTAGGAATGTGACTAAGCAATTCACACAATCTCTCTGAGCCTCGGTCTCTTAATCTGTGAAATAAAGACAAAACTACTTATCCCACCTACTTAAAACATTAAAACGACATAATTTTTGAAAACTAAGAAGCATCTTGTGAGGCATTGTCGTACACACATAATGTTCAGAGTGTGTCCTATTCTTTGCCCTCACAATGCCCTTCAAATGGACTCAGGACTCTCCAAGCTATTTCCCTTGTCCTGGCTTCATTTTTCTTTCTTCCTAATCGTGAAACCGTAATCAATCTTTTCATCATCACACTGTCCTCTATTCTTGAACCTCTTGCCCTTTTGTGCTACTACCACTCATGCCTTGCCAAATTCCAGCCCTGGGTTACTCCCACTATCTGTCCAACTCCTGTACCCCCATGTCCACTCTGCTGAAGAGTGTTAAAGTTAGTCACACTACCCTGTTGACTGAATCCACCACAAATTATTGTTATCTGATCTCAACTAGACCCTTACTTGAGAAACCTTCATTTGAAGAAGCAACCACACCAGCCATGCTCTTGCTAGATCTGGTTCAGTTCCTGAATTCTCGGACTCCTTCTGGAACTTTCCCCCACGTGGGTATCACTTGTTCACCCTACACCGTGTTGCCCCTGCTTTTCAGCTCCGTTTTATGAGGTATCTTCCCCCAATAAAATGTAAACTCCCTGACAGAAAAGACTGCCTTTCTTTGTGCTCATACTATGGGCATCTAGTACTTAGCAGAGTGCCTGGCACATAGTAAGTACTTAATAAATGCTTTTTCTATGTATCTGTCTTTTATTTTCACATTCACACCAGAAGCCGTTGCAAGCCTTCTCTTCTCTGCTTATCTCCTTCACTGCCTTCTTCTACCCTCTTTGTAGAATAATCCACTTCATAATTTACAAAGAAAATAAAAGTCACTTGGCCCAAGTTCCGTCTTCTCTCCAACTTTATATTTCAAAGCAATTCTCTAATTCACTCCTCATTTATTATATTCACTAATAAAAAAGTGACATTTTTCTCATCAAATCCAGCTCTCTTCTTGTACTCTTGATCCCATTTTCTCCATCTCCTCAAGTATATTACCACCCAATCATCTTCCTCCATCTTTAAAAAACAACCTTCATTAAACTCTACCATCCCCTCAATCCAGCATCCTAAATCTCTCCTGTCTTTCACAGCCAGACTTCTAGAGCTGAAATCCTACTTCATACATCTCTAGTATGATTTCCTTTCAATAAACCACTGGGGTACTTTGACAAGCTATCTATACTTATTACCCCTTTTCCTCTCCTCGCACTGTCTTTCTAAAGTCTCTATAATCTGGCTTCCATCCTCATCATTCAAATGAAGATTTTCTCCAAGCTATCAGATTTCCCAATTGCCAAACTTGACCTTTTCTCAATCCTAGTACTTCTTGACCTCTCTGTAGCATTTGACTTTTGACTATCTCCTCCTCCTGACGACTCTCTTGTCACCAGTTTTTCCATTTTTCCTATCTGTATGACCACTTCTCAGTTTTCTTGCCTGAACTATGCATATCTCACCCACTAACTATGGCTCTACTTCAAGCCTCTGTCCTGGACTCTCTTCTCTCTGTACACTCTTCCAGTGGCCTCATCAATTCCTGTGATTCAATTGCCTTTATGAATATAACTACTGATCTACATATATAGCCCTAGTCTTTGTCCTGAGCTCCAGTTTCACATCAACAACTGCCTCTTGGACACGTGATGTAGTTGTCCTAGAGGCATCAATAAACCTAATATAGTCATCTTTTCTCTCAAACCCAATCCTCCTCTAAAATTCCTTATTTCTATCTAGAGTACCACCATTCTTCTTGTCACCCAGGTTGTGGAGTCACCCAACAGTGGAGTCATCCTCAATTCCTCACTCTTCATACTGTCAGTTGCTATAGATTCTATAACTCCACAGTTTCTCCAATATCATTTCTCATCTCTCCACTTACACAAATAACACTCTAGATTGGGCACTTACAACCTAGAGCCTAGAATATTAAAATAGCCTCTTCATTTGTCTCCTTGCCTCAAGTCTTTCCCCTCTCCAATCCAGTCTCCACACAACCAGCAGAGTGATATTTCTAAAGCACATAGATTATGCCCCTTTCTAGTCATTAAATTCTAATAGCACCTATTACTCATGGGATTAAACACAAACTCTTGTTTGCCATTTGTAACTCTTCACAATTTAATTCCAATCTATCTTTACAGAAACCCTATATATTACTCTCCTTTGAGTTATCTCTGGCCTAATGAAAATGACCTTCTTAATGTTTATTACACAGGACATTCAGTCCCACATTTCTGTAATTTTACACAAGTTGCTTCTATGTTTGAAATGCATCCCCTCCTAACTGCCTCTTAGAATCCCTAGTGTCCTTCATAACCTAACTCAAGAGCCACTGCCTACATAAAATCTTTCCTGATCTTTCCAGCTGCTGTAATACCCCTCCCCCCCAAAATCACTTTTCATTCACTTTGTATATACTTATGTGCATACATGTTGTCTCCTCCAAAAGATTGTAAGCTCCTTGAAGGCAGGGGCTATTTCATTTTTATCTGTATATTCCCCAACGCCTAGCACCTACTACATATTTAGATACTTGTTAATTGATGACATTCTCAGTATGCCCAATATTGACTAAATAAACCATTAATGATGTACTTCAGCTATCATCAAGTCCAAACTGAAGTAAGAGTCACAATAACGTCACCCACCTTGCCATTGGCCTGCATACAGAGTTCTTCAGGGAATGATGGATAATAGGGTTGTATGAATCGAACTTGTCACTCCAACAATCCGAGATTATTCCCCAGTGTTTCAGTCTGATTAAGGGTTCAAGAGAACAAGTCCCAGGGAACTTACCCTACTAACATACATTGATATCAAAATAAGCCTGTAGTACAAGGATGCAGATCATTTTATATGTATATATATAGACACACATATACACACACAAACACATGCAACATCAGCGGCACAGCTAATTCCTAGCTCCCCGCTTGTCCTGGTCCTACGATGTATTGTTTCAGGAACTGATTAATTCTGCTCAGTATCATACAAGGATATAAGTGGTTCATTCCCCTCAGGGCTTGCATCTTTTTGTACTTTAGGACATCCAAGCTATTTAAAATATACCAATCTAATGAAACCAAAGACTCCCATAACTGTAAATATATCAATCTTGTGTAAACAGGACCAAAAAGTTGTTACACCTCTTATAGTAGTTTATGGCTGGATATAATCATGGCCATGTCTATGGGAAGAATAAACTCTTATTGGCTGGAATTACCCCCAACTTCACATATTTTAACTAGATGTACCCAACATCAGGGGTGTGCCAGTAAATATTCAACAAGCCATTCTCCAAAAAATAATACTGACATACTTTTAAGTTTAATTTTAATTAGTAACATTTTCTCCATCACATTTTCTCCATTAACATTTTCTCCATTCTTAAGTCTAGACAATCAATAAAACAAGTCATGAACATGTAGTTTGCCTATGTCCAAGGTATAAATGTTCACATTGAAATTTTAACAATTGGTTCTCCTGAGCTGGTTAGAGCTGGCTCCAGCCAGTACATGGTGTGTGGCTAATGTCACCCACACATAGGGAGCAGAAAACACTGCAACAGTGGTGAATTGCTGTCACAGAATTTGGGGAGGAAAAAGTTGGGGGTTGGAAAGAAAGAATAAGTATGAATAGATGATATTCACCAGGGGAAATAAAAATAACTGCATCTCAGAACTGATAATATAACACTTATTGCCTCTCCTATAATATTTGTCTTCCATTTCTGCTTACTAAGCATTTACCATATACTACCTTATATTGTTAGTTGCCTTTCTACGTATATGGCTATGCTCCCCATTAATCATAAACTGCTGGAGGACAAGGATCATTTTTTATGCATACTCTTTCATATCCCTAGTATCTAACACAGTGTCTTGCACATAATAGGCACTCACTATCCTAACATACATGTGTTGTTGGAGCTGCTACTTCTTGCACACAGACACACACAATAACAGCTCAGACCAGAAAGGGAACATACTTTTCCATTGAGAATTACAAGCTCACTGGGACAAGATCCTTTTTAGCTACTCAACTGACAAAGGCCCAAGACTTTTCAGACATCTCTGAGATTTGCCTCATTGGAAATCCATGTCCTTCCATGAACTGTCATTTTATGCTACAATTTCTTGATTCTTTTTCATTATCAGCTGCATCAAGAAATGAAATGGTCAATACTTATCAACGAGTATTTTAAAGTCTAATTCTCAGTATTCTTCCACTTCCCATGAATCAGTAGCATCCAATAAAGGGTCAGAGACTTAAAGTAATAAGAAATTGAGTGACATGGTAGAAAGAATATTGGACTAGATAGTCATGTTATCGTGGTTCAAGTTCCAGTGTCTCTAATTAATTGTGGATCTTGAACAGGTCATTTCACTTCTCTAGACCTTCATTTCCCCATCTCCATAATTAGAGAACTGGACTAGATGACGTCCAAAGTCACTTCCAACTTGAAACACCAAGATGTTTGACTCTCAATCTCTTGTCCTTTCTGGGCTTGTTTCAATTTCCTCATTTTTAAAATGAAGGATATTAAACTAGATCATCTCTACTACCTTTCAAGCTTTAATTTCTCTGATCCTATACAAAATCACAAAATGTGAGTTAAAAGACCTTAGCAGCCATCTAGTTGAAACCATACATGAAGGAAGGTTTTGCTTATTCAAGTATGGCTCACTGATTGAGTCCAGAGAGAAAATTCTCAGACTCTGCTCAATAATGCATGATTTTTTAAAAAAAACACTGGGGCTTGCACTGAATACCTTTAAAAACTTAAGTGGAAAAGCATTTATTAAACACATACTATGTGCCAAGCACTATGCTAAGTACTGAGAATACAAAGAAAGGCAAAAAATAGTTCCTGCACTCAGGAAGTTCACATGCTAATGGGGGGAGAAAATAATTATGTACAAACATGATATAGATATAGATGGATAAACTATAAATAATCTTAGAGGGAAGGCACTAGAATTAAGGAGAATTGGAAATGTTTCTTGAAGCTAAGACTTGACAGAATATAGTAAAGTGAAGAAGCAGAGATGAGGAAGGAGAAAATTCCAGGCATGGGGGACACTGAGTGAAAAAACCCAGGATTGGTAGATGTCGTGTCTCACTCAAGGAACAGTCAGTAGGCCAGTGTCACTGAATCATGGAGGGAAATAAGGCTTAAGAAGACTAGAAAGATAGGAGAGGAGGATGTGATAGAGGGCTTTTGAAATGATACCAATAAATCAAATCTCCACCATTTTAACTATTGTGTCTTTCTCAAGAAACCTGCAACCTCAGAAGATGTGCCATACTCCTGCTAGAATTAGCAAGTTGTCAAAGCATTTTTGCAGATTAAGTTCATTTATAAGATGTATTTGATTTATACCAACTAGATATGATATATGCCACACTGATTAACCTACTTTGCATAGTCTTCAAGCTGCAAACTAAAAGAAAAATTCAACATGAGCTTTATCATTACTTACTAGAAATGTTTTGGGTGAAAATAATTGGAACCATGTAAATTACTTCATTCAGACCTTAAACAATTCCAATTTTAGAATAATATTTCCAAGTATTACCCATATCTTTTCCTGAGTTCAGTAAACAAGTCCAGGTACACATTCCACATCGAGCTCTTTCACATAGTCTTAAATGCCCATAGAAATCTCAATCCAAGCTCATACAGGAAAGAAGAGTCAGAGTTCAGACATATACATAGTTCTTCTGTCTTCTGAGAACATGCCATTGTAAAGGTTCCAGAAAAGGAGGTTAGACATCCTCACTTTGTAGCCTGATATGGCCAACTCTTACTTAACTACAAATGCATTATTGCCCTGGTGAAAAATCTCTGGTTTTATTATCATCATCATCATCATCACTCGGGGCAGCTGATGGAACAGGCAAATCTCCGAGTGGGGTCAAAGCCAGACTCACATGTGTCTTAATGTGACTGAGTACGTGTACATAATCTACGTAGGATTGCAAACTGTAATCAAATTTATTATTTTATAATTGTTTCTATTGTTATTCTTATCATCATTTTTGATGGATTCAGATATAAATAGTCTTGAGACAAAATGCTATTCTCCTATTTTTCCTTTATAATCAATGTTCTATGGACTGCTGCACTAGTCAGCAAAAGAATCACTTTGTGATTAAAAGCAATAGGATATAAGCTCACTCTCTAAGTTCCTTGAAAGCATCTTTGGTACAATCTCAATAGCAAACAGGACAACAAGGAAGACTGTGTAAAATCCCACAGTATTTTAATCTCCTTGGCCAGGTCTCTCTATAAAGTTTATCATTCCATGTAGCTTGGAGACTATGAGTACTTGAAATAGCCAACATCTATTAAAAACATTTTTTCTTAAGATTTATTGATAAATATCATACCTGATAGATTGTAAACAACACTTTGCAACAACAGGTTCCTGTTTAACCAACAACAGTTGATTCTACAAGATATTTTTAGGTCTCTATTTGTTTTAATGGGATTTTTCAGAGGGAAAAGAGGAGGATTGTTTAAAGAGAAAAACTAGACATGTGATTTTATTGATGCTGAGAGCTCCAGGTGAGGTTAATACCATCAAACTTACAGTCTTAGAGAGTTCACTAGAACACCCTGCACGATTTGCCTGGGATCACCATGTCAGTATGTGTTAAAAGCAGATTTCGAATTTAGGTCTTCTTAGCTTTGAGGCAGGCTCTCTAACCCTTATATCTTATTATCTGTCTGGGGTGATTTGTGACACTGCTATCTGCCATTATCAAGTTACCTCAGGGGTTATCTACAATCCTAGCATTAACTTCCAGTGGCAAAATGGGGTTTGAAAGGTAGTTACTAATCTCAATCCAAATAACAGAGGGACATGAAGAAGTTGCCACTGAGATGGAAACAAAGCCATTTAGAAAAAAAATTGGCTTAAGGGTATGTGGCTTAAGCTGTGCTGGCTGGGTGTAGCTGAAGGAATGACTCACAAAAGTAGCTGAAATTTCTTATTGTTTTTGTCTAGACTTTCAAAAAAAGCTGTCAACATTCTCCCGGGAAAAGATGCCATGTAGCAAATGCAAGTCAGTAGAGAAGCAGCAGGTGGCAGTATCAGCACAACAGAGACCCAAAAGAGGGCTGTACAAAAAAGAAAGGTGACCAGCTGATGACATTAGCAGTTCTATGAGAAACAACAAAATGGCACCTTTGGAGACAAAGAGAAATTACAGTAGAAACATAGCACTAAGAATATGAATTGTCACAGGTTATGAGTATGCCCTATACATGTTCTTTCTCTTACATATGGCAGACTTGTTGGGGGAAGAGGGGTTCTGATTGTCAGGATGTGCTTCCTTCCAATATTACCAGTTGAGAATCAATTTAGTCAGAAATCTTCATGTAGTTTTTACAAAGTAATATTTACTAAGGTAGTACAGTAAGAATAATTGGTATAAAACAACCCCCCAAAATCTGTGGTAAACTCTAACACGCACATATTGTCCAAAGCAGACCCAAGTTTTGAGAGCTTATGTGGCAAAGGAGAAACTACCAGCTTCTGGTTGCTTAAAACCTTTATTTTTCCCTTTTGTAGGGTACTCAAGTTCCCCTTTCATATAGGGCATGATCATTTTAAAGGTCCTTCAGATGACTGCTTACTTTAGTCTTTTGTTAACCTAGTTTTACATTCTGTTGTTTCTTTTTCATAAGATAATACTATAAAATCTTCCACCATCCTCTTTAAGACTTTATAAATTAAATTTCGATAGTGTCCTTGGCTACCATATCTCTCTGCTTGATAAGTAAAGTTTGCTGACTAAGGTATACAAGGCACCTTTTGATTTCCGTGTTATGGTAATTAATTTAAATAATTTCATACAGAAGTTCAACCAATATAAATATATTATCCATATCCAACACTAAATGCTGCACTAAATAGATGCCAAGACAGTCACAGGTCCTGGTCAGATGGAATGGAAAATCCAATTCTCTAATTTCGGGTGGAGTCTTTTATGCTGATGCTACAGAACTGTGTTACATGTTCATCTCTCTGGACACTGTCAGTTCTGTGAAGGAGAAACATGCTATCCATGAAACTATATATGGGAGGTGAGTGAAGGGAGAAGAGCCAATCCACCAGAGCAACGGTTACCGTGGAGGTAGGACCACCAGGGTATCTATTAGAAGAATCAAGATTGGCCCATTCATTTGAAAAGTCACTATAATTTCTATTAATTGACACATGACAAAATCCCTGCCCTCAAATAGTTTATTATATTGTAGGAGGATAAGACATTACCCAATTAAGTATGACTGTTACAAACTAGAATGAGATGAGTACAAAGAAACCAAAACAAAATGCTATAAGAAATAGGAATCATGTGAGATCACCTTCAGCCAGTTGAGGAATGAGGGGGAGCTACAAAGACAAGGGAACACTTGAGCTGAGTTTTTCAAAGAAATGTATATGTGAAAGAAGTCCATTCCCAGGATTAGGAGCCAGTATATGCAAGGGCACAGAGTCAAGAGAGGGAAATATAAAGCAGGAAAACAACTAGTATTCCAGATTTGCTAAAACTTAAGTGTATTCATCAAAAGAGTATGAAATATGGTGGGAAAGATAGGTTGGTGCCAGATGTGGAAGGCTCACTTTATTCCATAAGCAAGGCAGAACCACTGAGGGTCTTTGTACAAGGAAGTAGCATGTTAAGCATTACACATTAGGAAGATTAGTTTGTCCAGAATACGAAGGACAGCTTAAAGAAGGGAGAAAAATACCCAGCAATACCACTATTGGGTCTGTTTCCGAAGGTGATTAGAGAAAAAAAGGAAAAGAACCAATATGTGGTATAATATATATTATGTATTATGGCACATATATTATAATATAGCACATATATAATATATTATGGCACATATTGGTTATTTTACTTTTTCTGTAATCACCTGTAATCACAGACCTAATAGTGGTATTGCTGGACATTTTTCTCCCTTCTCCAAGCTTGTCCTTTATATTCTGGACAAACTAATCTTCCATATACATATATATGTGTGTGTGTGTGTGTGTGTGTGTGTGTGTGTGTGTGTGTGTGTATGGATATGTGTATATATAGGTATACACATACATACATACATACATACATATATATATACATATATATACATATATATATGGCAGTTCTCTTTGTGGTGGCAAAGAACTAGAGATTGAGGGGATATCTATCAATTGGAAAATGGCTAAACCTGTTGTGGTACATGGTTGTGATGGAATACTATTGTGCTATAAGAAATGATGAGTATGTTGATTTTAGAAAACATGGAAAGATTTTCATGACATAATGAAAAATGAAATGAGTAGAACCAAGACAATGTTGCATACAGTAATAGCAATATTGTTAGAAGATTAACTCTGAATGGCTAAGCTATTCTGAGTCATATGGACATGCAAATCAACTACAAAGGACCTATGAGGAAGATGCTATCCACCTCCAGAGAAAAAAGACTATAAATAAAGGTATGTATGGTATAGTTTTTACACATATATACATACATATGTGTGCATGTATATGCCAAATGGTGGCCTTCTCTAGTGTGAGTTGGGGAGGCAAGGAAGGAGACAGCTTGGAACTTAAAATATAACAAAAAAATGATTAAATTAAAATTTTTAAAAACAGAGAGAAAAGTGGAGAAAGGGGCTAGTATAGGATGCCATTGTAATGGGTCACAGAAGAATTAATGAGTGTTTCTTATGCTACAGTAGTATTCTATCACACTCATAAGCCATAATTTCCTCAGCTTTGTTTGACTATGAATATTTGTTACAAAGATTTTATTTTCCTTTCTTTTCTCCAGTGAGATGGGGACGGGAGAAAGATGCTTCTTAATTGAAAAAAATTCATTTAAAAAAGAAGTAAAGAGTATCTAAACATAGTAGCACTTTGAATGGAAATGGGAAGACAGATTTGAGCAACAAAAGTTCAAATAAAAAGGTCTCAGCAACTGATGGGTAGGAGGGGGTAATGAAGAGGGGAAAGTTACCAATGACTCAGAGATTGTGAGCCTCAGTGACTAGGAATGATTATGTCACCAACAGAGATAAGAAAGATAGGAAAATGGGCAAGTTTAGGGGGGGAAAGGTTAAAATCAGTAAATAGGATCTAACCAACGCTGACTGTCATCTCTGCATACCCAGCCAGCTAAGTTCACTAAGGTTATCTGCTTTATGGGCATTGAGTCTAGATAATGTTTATTCTGTGATTGTCTAAAAAGACCACAAAACCCAAAGGCATTCCACAAGATTCTATCTTCCGGCCTCTTTTCTTCTCTCTGTATTCTCTCCTTGGAAAGTTTATCTATTCCCAGAGTTTTAACTATTACCTTCTCTGTGTGTGATATTCTCTTCAACCTCAATACTTCTCTCAAACTGCAGTTCTGAATTTTCAACTGATAGACATCCCCACCCATATGTTACTCCAACAACTCAAGTTAATTATCTGCTTCCTAAAATTTCCTCCTCCTCCTTGCTTCCCAATTTTTGATAACACTATTCTTCCAGTTACCAGGCTTGACCTTCCAAAGTCATTTTTGACTCATTCTGCCTTCTTCCCTCTCTCTCCATCCTTCAAAAACCTCCCTAGTTCTTTCTGTATAGAACATGTCTTTTGTTTTCAATTCCTGAACTATCACCCTACCTCAGATCTTTGACATCTCACACTAGGACTGTTGCAATAACCTATTAACTAATCTTCCTATATTGAGTTTTTCCCTCCTGTCTCATCTTAAGTAATACAATCAATTTAATCTTCCTACATCAGTACTTTGACAATGTTACTTCCATGCTCAAAAAACTTTTAATGTTTTTTCATTACTTTTTTTGCTATGTTATAATCAGATTGGGAAATGATCTGGAGGGATTTCCTTAATTATGTACAATACAAATTATTAAACTTTCTGCTACATACATAAAACATGATGTACTTTTTTAGGTTGGAAAAACAAATTTAATCCTTGCCTCTTGTTAAGCATGTTTCCAGATTGAGAATTTTAGGGTCATTTGGACCCTGGTTTTAAGTCTTATTGTTTTTATTTAATTTATATTATATTTATATATTATACTTATGTATTTTTATATATTAATATTATATATTTATTACATTTTATTTACATTATTATTTTATTATATTTGTCCTTGGTAACCCTAAAACCACTATTCTAATTTCTTATCACCATCAGTGCTTAATATAAACAAGTTAAATGTGGCTGAAAGCATAGCCTACTGTAATAGCAAGTGCCCTAGCATATCCAGGATAGCCTGCTAGCCCAGGTTCTTTGATCTGCTTTTGAAGGAAAAATAGCTTTTAAAGGGGTCAACAGACTTACTTTTATTTACATTCACCAGTTCAGGGTTAGGGTCAGCACCCTGAATGTCAGAGAAAATAGAAGCAGAGAAAATACAAGCAGAGAAATTAGCATAAAGACCAACAGACAGGGCTCTTAACTGTCTGAGAAATTAGCACAGATCAACAGAGAGGGCTTCCAACAGTCTAACCAAAGCAATACATACATAGTTACCAGAGAGAGCAGCACCAACATCTGGATTTTAAAAGCCAGGGGGCTCCTTAATGGTTACCCAGAGTCTCATCTAGCCAGATAACAAAAACATTCTTCCAATGAGTAAGCCCCAAAGCAAAATGCTAACCTCAGAATACAAATGCAGCCAGAAGGCATCACAACCCTCATGTTTCAGTGCCTAATTACCAAAAGGTGTGAAAGCCTTCAAGCAAGCAAGCCTCCCCTAAGCAACCTTTCCCTTTAAGCAAGTTTTTCCCCTAATGGACTCCATGTGACTCAGGATGTATCAGCTATGAGCTGGAGTTTTAAAGCAGCAAAACATCATGATTGAACACATGTGGTCACATTAGCCTATTAATGGAAGAGGAAGATCTTCCTATTCCACTAACATTACACCTACCACACTGCTAATAGATCACAAGGTTGGCAACCACAGATGTTGAATACATAAATTTGAGGAGGAAAAAATAGAGGTTGACTGTTTTGGTTACACTGAGAATTTTGGGTAAAGTATATGAATTACAAATGGTTGTTTCAACCAGCAATGCTTAGAGGATAATATGCCATCTTAATTTAGTCATGTTCCACAATATGGGATAGCACTAGAATTAAGAGGGGTTGGGAAAGGCTTACTGTAGAGGGTAGGATTTTATCTGACATTTAAAGGAAGTCATGGAGTTCAGTAGTCAGACCTGAGGGCATGAGAGACAAACAGAGAAACTACCAGAACCAAGAGATAGAGTATCTTGTTCCTGAAATACCCTGGAGGCCAGTGTCACTGTATCAAAGAGTAAGTGTTGGGGAATGAAGTGTAAGACTGGAAAGGTATAAAGGGGAATTTTGTATTTGCTCCTGGAGGCAATAAGAAGCTATTGGAATCTATTGAGTGGGTGGGAGGGTGGGGCATGATCAGAACTGTACTTTAGGAAAATCACTTTGGTGGCTGAATGGAGAATGGATTGGAGTGGGGAGAGACTTGAGATAGACTATTTCAATGGTCCAGGGGTGAGGTGATAAGGGTCTGTACTAGAGTGGTGGACCTGTTAGAGAGAAGATTTGAGAGATGTTGCAAAGGAAAAACCAATAGTCCTCGACAACAGATTGGATATTGGTAGGAGGGTGAAGAGAGATGAGAGATAGTAAAGAATCTTAGATGACTACTAAGTTGTGAGCCTGAGGGATGGAGAGAATGGTGTTGCCATCTATAATAATAGGGGAGATATGGAGGCAAGGGGGAAGATAATGAGTTCCATTTTGGACATACTGAGTTTAAGAGGTCTGTTGGACATCCAGTCTAAGATATCAGAAAGGCAGTTGGAGTTGGGAATTTAGGGGTCAGAAGAGAGATTGAGGCAAAATAGGTAGATTTGAGAATCATTGTAAAGATTGGTAATTAAATTGGTGGGAGCTGATGAGACCATTAAGTAAAGTAGTACAGAGGGAGAAGAGAGTCCTCACACCCATCAGATTGGCAAAATTGACCCAAAAAAAAGATGATAAATATTGGAAAGCCTGCAGGAAAACAGGTACATTAATACATAATTGGGGGGTGAATTGATCAAGCCATCATAGAAAGTAATTTAAAACTATGCCCCCCCCAAAAGTCACCAATCAGTTTATACATATCCTTTGACTTAGAGATATCACTACTGGGCGGATAACGCCAAAAAGATCAAAGAAAGAGCAGAATTACCTATATGTACAAAAATATCTGTAGCAGCTTTTTTATTATAATGAAGAACTAGGAATTTAGGGGGTGTCCATCAATTGGAAATGGCTGGAGAAATTATGGTATACAAATATAATCAAATACCATTATGCTATAAGAAATAATGAAAGAAATAGTTTCAGGGAAATTTCAAAAAACCCATTTGAATTGATGCAACATAAAATGAATGGAGCTGGGAAAATCATTTGTACAATTTATACAATAACAACTGGGAAAGAAAAACAGCTTTGAAAGACACAAGAACTCTGATCAATACAGCGTCCAACCATTATTCTGGAAGGCTGATGATGAAGTGTGTTACCCATCTCCTGACTCAGGACTCAGTGCAGATTGAGACATAGATTTTGTTTTGGACAGGGTCAATGCAAGAATTTCTTTTGCTTCAATGTCTATATTTGTTGTAAAGATTTGGGTTTTCCTTTTTTTCTTTTTCAATTGGTAGATGTGGTGGGTGAGAGAAAAACTAAATGATTGTTAATTTAAAAAAAAATTAAGGAGTACAAACCCGACATGGGTTTGAACACTGATTCTGCTACTTACTGACTACATGAGCTTGTCAAGTCATTTAACTTCTCTAGGTCTGTTCTTTATTTCTAAATTGCATGGTATCTCAGGACCCTCTAACTTTAAAACTACAATCCTATGATATAGCAGCTCAGTCAATAGTTCTACTGCATTATATGATTATACTGTTTATTTTAGATTTTGGTGATTCCCAGAAAAAAATCCTCACCTTCCCTTAGCCTTAAACTTTTGGAGGGAACATTTATTAGTTTTCTTTTTTTTGGAGGGGGGAAGGCAGGGCAATTAGGGTTAAGTGACTTGCCCAAGGTCACACAGCTAGTAAGTGTGTTAAGTGTCTGAGGCCGGATTTGAACTCAGGTCCTCCTGACTCCAGGGTCAGTGCTCTACTCACTGCACCACCTAGCTGCCCCTCATGTTTTCTTTTTAAAGTACCACAAAGATATCTGATATAAAATAAACTGTCAAGAAACTTGGGTTCTGGCCCTGGCTTTTTCACTATTGCTCCATGATAGTGGGCAAGTCATTTAATTCTTCTATATCCGTTTGCTTATCCATGAATCAAGAGTAGCATTTGCTCTACATCCCTACCTATCTACCTACCTCAAATAGATTTTAGGGAGGATCAAACAAGACAAAATATGTGAAAGTAAATTGTAAAAATTATAATAAGCCACAAAATGCAATTATTATAATAATGGCATCATCTTTATGGCATGGTCAGGGGATGAGATCACCCTCAAATATTCAAGTGGATTTGTGATTTCAAGGATTTTCTTCAACTATGCAAATTGCAACTCATCCATGCCTTTGCATCCTGTGTGACTCTTATACTCCCATAAGTTTATTACAGAAGATCCAAATCATGTGCTGAATGCCTTCTTCCCTTTCTCCCAACATCAAAAAGGGTGCTACTAGAGCATAGTGTCTGTCTACCAGTGTTGTAACATAGCCATTTCATATTTGTTTCCTGTCCTACAGTACCTTGATCTCAAGGGTTCTTCATTGGTCATATGTTATAATCTGATTATATTTACCTTAAACTCCTGCATTTACCTCTCTGTGATGTTCATTTTGGGTTCTTGGAGGTCATAGTATTCCATATCTCACTACTAAATAGCAATGCCAGTAAAATATTAGAGTGGAAAAAAGGAGCCTTTGCTTTCATGGAAAGTTTAGAAGTCAAAAAAAGAGATTTAAAGTTTCCCCAAAAGGAATCTAGCCCACTATATTTCTCCTGTTTAACTATGGACCCAACTTATTCTCCATCTGTGCTGCCCTTCCCAAATAGACATACAGTTAGACAAGCTCTGTAGGATGTCCATTCAAGTGTATGTTGAAATCTGAATAGACATGGTTTATTCACTTGTTCTTTCCTGTGTGGATGGATTAGCCAAACGCATTATTCCACATAATGAACTTTCTAAATGACTGAAGTTAACTCCCCTTCAAATCTTTGTAATTTGTATGAAAAATCTTTTCAAATTATATCAAATTTCCCTTCCTTCTTAATCAGAGACCTTTATATTTCAATGGATCTATGATTTCCTCAATATAGGCTTGTCCTCAATCAGTAAAGATCAGTGTTTATCTATACCTTCTTATCTTATGGGATCGTTTTCCATGTTCTTCCATAGGCGCTATGCAAAAGATCCACTCAATATGCAGGAGACCTTCCATTGGGCCTCTAAAAATTTTTGTTGATTCAGGTAAATTCCTCTTGATTCTAAAATGACTCCAGCTCTTTATCTGTTCTTCTTTCTTGCTACTTGACAAACCCACCTTTTTTCCATCATGAATTTTCCCAATTATGCCACTTCTTGTAGCCAAACACCTATCGCCAATAATTGATTGGGGAAGGGGGTTCCCCACAAGCCTCTGGAATTACTTTGCAAATAGACAAGCTACCCATATTCTCTACAACTAAAAATGGAGTAGTGTCCCATCAATCTGCTAACATATGTACTCCATAAACATCAAGATTTCTCAGCAGAACCCTGTCACCATGTTGAAGGTCTTGACAACAAACTCAGATCATGCCTCTACTTATTTCTTTTGGTATTTCATTGAGCTGAAGTTGAAGCTAGGAGCTAAGCTTTCTTTAACTTCTCTCTTAGCTGATAGATGTACTGGTTGTAAATGTCTATAATTACTCCGTCTTCAGACTACAAAATATAAATAAATACATATATATGTCTCACACCCATCTCTTCACTGTCTTTGAATTGCCCATGACTGATTTCTCATAGATTCCTTCCCAAAATTCTCACCATACTGCATCAATGAAAGGACATTTATATTAAAAAAATGAATCTTTGCACTGGGGAGTAGCTTATGATAATTAAAAGGACCATGAAGTCGCCCAAATTCAATCTAGCCTACTGCCTTCCTCTTATTCAGTTCCAGGCTCAAACCACTGTTTAGGTTTAAGGCTTATCCTAGGCATAGGAACTGATGAAATAGCCACCTTACTATATACTATAGTCTAGAAGAAAGGCATTTTTATACATTTAGTTTTTCCTCCATGAATTTCATCAAGGAAGTCTTGTAATATTCTATGGCTTGATGCATTAAGGACAATAATTTCCCCAACAGGAACATTTAGAAGAACTTGATGTCTATAGATAACTTTTTTTTTTCCACTTGGACTTCATACAAGACATCCTCCATGAATAAGTGAGTATACATCCCACTGTTGTATGATTTGCTTGGCATTAATAATTAGATAACTGAAGATGGCTACCTTTGTGGTTGCATTGGGCACAGACTCATCGATGATCTTAATTTAATGGGTCACTGAAGACAATGTCTGTGAGTAAACAAAGGATTTTGGCATCCACTCTCTCTGATTCTTGATTGAAGTTATGACCATGATTTTAAAAAGAAAAGGAAGACAAAAAAAGACAGTTCCTTTCTCTTCTCACCAAACAGAAGGGGGAGGGCAGGGGAATGGAAATCTTTTAAAAAGGAGAATGGAACAAAGATCTTAAGATTGAAGATACAGTGTCTCTTCCAAAGCATAACAAAGGAAAAAGACAAGCAGAACTCCTAGGGAACAAGTGCCACTTACCACATTCAGGCTAAATCATGCAGAAGCCATCTGGAGCAACATAGGAGAAATTGGATCTATTTTTTTCTGAAAAAAAAAAGATGATGATGACTCTTCCTCTCTTAAGAAAATTATGTATCTGTTGAAAGTTTATTTATATTTCTCTAAAGTTTACTTTTTTGTTCTTGTTTACCTGCTGAGTGGATTATGAGACAGACAAACACACAAGAGAGTGAGGGTAGGAAGAAAGAGACAGAGACAGGAGAGAGACCAAAGGATAGAGAGAGAAAAAGAGTGGAGAAAGGGATGATGGAAAGAGGATGGAGGAAGAGATGGAGAAAGAGGGAGAGGGAGAGATTGAGATTATTTTTACAAATTCCTAGATATCTGGCTCAGGGCTCAAATGAAATAAATTTTATTAGACTCCCTAAGGACAGATAAAAATGAACATGATCCATTCACAGATGGGTGCAATAGATCTAAATAATGGCAGTAGCCCTTTCTTTCATAAGTGATTGCCTTGGGTGACCCAGAAGTCCCTTTGTTCTTACCAAACTTAATTTAAAGAAACCACTCCCCCATTTGGTGGAAATCACACCCAAATGAAAAACCTAGGATAGATTGACTCCACCCATGATGGTGGGAGCCAGAGAGAGGAGGTAAACAATTTTTCAGCTAAGCGAAAAACTCTAACCCCAGCCTCTATTGCAAATAAAAAATTCTTTGTTGGAGAACTACTTTCGAGTCTGCATTTTGGTCTACCAAGCCAATTGTTTTGGGGTTATTTTTTTTTACTCAAACAATAAACACAAAGTCATCTTACACCTCTCAATTATGTGACTCTAAATATGTAATCTGATATAGAGATCATTAACAAATATCTGCTTGTCCCTTCCCATATTTTTAATCACATCTTTAATATACATATGGATTGTTCTTATAAAGATTTTATAAAGATGAGTAGTAGATACGTGGATTGGTAGGATTTTTTTAATTTTTTCAATCATCTTGGAGAGCGTTTTAATGTAGTCATTAATTTTCTCCTATTCTTTTGCTATCTTTCAACTCTCTGAAATATCTTATTTAATTCTCACCAACTCTAACTACACTGACAATAGCTTAAGCTTACTTTTATCAACATTGTTATAGTAGTACACTGCACTAAAAAAATCACAGTTATGAATCTTCCTTTTAAGATTATGTAGCCCTTCATTGTCAACTGTCATTTAATACTGCTGCATAGTAACTGCTTCCAACAATTCCTAAACCTCTTGAAGTTTCTTGCTCTTAATTTGCAATAGATTAATTAGGAAACCAAATAAGGAAGATTGTTAAGCATTGTATGCAAAGTAAGAGTCAACAGAACCTAATTAAGAGCTAAAGGATTCAACCTATAGGCATGATTTTAGTGCTGGGTCTTTATGACATGAAGCAAATTATGATTAGTCGGGGATGAGCATGACGAATTCAGAGAAGCATGGAAGGACTTAAGAGTGATTGAAGCCAAGGGAAGAAAGCAGGGCCAGGAAAACAATATACACAATGATTACAGCAATGTAAATAGAAAGAAGCACTACAAATACAATTCAAACTGTTGTGAAATTATAAAGAACAGTCTTGACAACAAAGACGAGATGTGAGAATACATACTCTCCTGTTCCTCTGGAAAGGCCAAGGACCATGAGTATGGAACATTGCATATTACATTGAATTTTTAAAATATTTTTACTGCTTTTTATGAATTTTCATCTTTTTATCTCTTTTTAAAAAAATTCTTTGTTATAAGAGTTAACTGTCTGGGAATGAGAAGAGGAAAGATGGGAGTGGGGAGTGGAGAACTAAGTAATATAGAAGAATAGTGGAGAAATTAATCACAAGACCTCCCCATGGCATTATGGAAAGAGCACAAAATTTAAAGCCAAGGATCTGTATTCAAATCCCAGCTCTGCTATGCACAATCTGTGTGTTCTGAGGCAAGTCATCAAACTTCTCTGTCCATTGCTTTTTTTCACCTGTAAAAATAGAGTAGAACTAAATGGTCTTTAAGGACCCTTGTAGCTCTAAATACTGGGACAAGTCATTATTAGCAATGCAACCTGATTATTAACATTGAAATTATTGAATACAAGGTCTCATTGACCTTCAGGGAAGTAGTCACCATCTTCCCTCAAAAATGAATGCATAAAAACCCTCACCAATGCCAACTTGGGCCATTTTCAAGATGCTGACGTTTCTAGCTATGCAGCTAATGAAAAAAGGTTTCTTCCAAACACATGGTAAACTAACAGAGCATGCTCCAGTCCTCACAATTCTCCCAGAAAAACCTACCTAGCATCTCCCATGTGGATAATTCTATCTTAGTGAAATAAGAGAATCTGCATGTGATCCCCATGATGTTATCACAGTTCCTTACACATAGTAGGCACTTAACAAATATTTGCTTATTGACTGATCATCTCTTCCAAACTGTACCAAAACAGCAATCCACTCCACAATATCTCCAACAAGTGCTCTTCCAGGTTCTATTGGAAAACTATATTCCATACAAACAAGTGGCCAAAAAGGTCTTCCATTTAAAAATAACTGAAGTGCCATACCATTGACTGATATTGAGCTTGAAATACCATAAAAATCCTAGGTCTTTTACCTCTCCATGACTATTCCAATTGTCCTTCCTTTAGTCTATGTTTATGAAGTTAATTTTTAAAAATGTAAATTGAGAACTTTACATTTATCCTTATTTAATATTATCTTATTATATCATTATATAATTCTACTTTGTTGAAAACTTTTTGGATTCTAATTCTATTAGTTTCTTAGCTATTTTGCACAGCTTTGTGTCATCAGTAAATGTAATAACCAAGTCCTATCTCTAGAATACTCTACTAGCGACCCTCTTCCAGAATTACATCAATCTGTGAATTGTTACTTTTTAGCAGACTCAGTCAATCAATATTAAATTGTTTAACTATGCAAACATACATTCTATGCCTCTCTCTCTTATTCACCAAGATAGCATTTAAAAAGGTCTATAAAATTCTGGAATCTTTGAACACTCTATGTCAGTTCCCTAATATGGCAGCCTACTAAGCCCATCACAAAAGAAAATGGAAGTTGTTACGATATGATGTCCTCTTGACAACCTAATGCCAACAAGAGTAATTACTGCTTTATTTTCTATGTGCTTACAAGCCATCTCTTTAACAATGCAGTTTAGATTAAGACAAATGATAAATAAATTTAAAAATCAAGGAAGGAATAACCTTTCAGATCTATGGATAGGGGAGAATTAATGACTAAACAAAGGATAAAGAGGATCACAGAAGACAAAATGGACAATTTTATTATATAAAATTGAAACATTTTTGCACAAATAAAACAAATGCAGCTAAAATTAGAAAAGAAACACATAATAGGAAAATCTTTATAGCAAACTTCCCTGATAAAAGTATAGCTTCCAAGATACACAGGGAATTGATTCAAATTTATAAGAATATAAGTCATTCCCCAGTTAATAAATGGACAAAGTATGAATAGGTAGTTTTCAGAGGAAGACATCCAGCTATCAATGTACAATTTTTTAAATGCTGCAAATTACTAAGAATTCAGAGAAGTACAAATTAAACCAACTCTGAGGCTCTACCTCATACTTAGCAGGTTGACAATGTTGACAGAAAATAGAAAATGACAAATGCTGGGGTAGCTTTGGGAAAACAGCTCCATTAATACACTCTTAGTAAAGCTGTGGCTTGGTTCAGCCATTCTGGAAAGCCATTTGGAACCATGCCCCAAAAAGTCACTAACCTGTACTTTGTTAGATGCATAATTACCACTATTGGACCACAGCCTCAAAGAAAGGAATAAAATAAAAAGGTTGGAAAGGATCCATGTGTGCAAAATATTCATGGCAGCTCTTTTTGTGGTGGCAAAGAACTTGAAACTAAGGAAATGCTCATGAATTGGGAAATGTTTGAACAAATTGTGGTATAGATATATGGTGGAATATTATTGTACCATTTAAAATGATGGAGACAGTTTTGGAGAATCCTAGAAAGATTTTATGAGCTGATATAGAATAAAGCAAGCAAAATCAAGAAGACAATTTATACAATAATAACATTGTAAAAACAAACAACTTTGAAAGATTTAAGAACATTAATCAATGCAATGACTAATCACAGCTCCAAAGGACTTATAATGAGACATACTACCCACCTCCTGATGGAGAAGTGATAGACTCAGGATGCAAACTGGCATATGTTTTTGGGCATGTCCAGTACAGAAATTTATTTTACTTGACTCCTATTTTGTCATAAGAGTTTTCTTTTTCACTTTCAACTGGAGGGAGATAAGAGGAAAAGAAAATCGTTTTTTGTTCATTAAAAAAATTGAATTTTTTAAAATATTTTATTATTTATTAATTTTATTAGGTCAGAAATGGAAGTCAATTGACCTACAGTTTCCATTTTTGAAAACAAGAACATTTGCCTGTCTTCAGGTTTCTGACATTTCTCCTTTTTTAAAGATTTTTCAAAGAGTACTGACAGCAGTTTAATAATCACATTCTCAAATTTTTACTTCCTGGTTTGGGACTCTGCTGCAATAGGCTTAGCTGAAATCCCACCTCCATGAAGCCTTTCCTAATGACTTTCTCCTTTCTCCCTACTTGAGAGTTCCTACAGCACATTCCTTGTGTGTATCATGTGTTTTAAATTTAATCAAATCAAATATTATCATAAATCACTTCCTAGCCATGTTGTATCGTCCTGAATATCAGAAAACAAGCGAGGAAAGAAGAAGGCCATTAATGTTGTAGTCCCTTCCTATAAAATTCATGAGTTTACCAGCCTCTCCCAAAGTGTACAATAAGAAGAGTGCATAAGGAACAAAATACTAGAAGGAAAACAAAAAGAACTTAAATAGTAATTTTGCATCATAGCACCACTACTCCCTGTCCCAACTGTTCCCCACCCAATCAAAAACACAGATACTATAAAATCTTGATCACTTAGCTAGACGATAAGCTCCTTGGGAGCTAGGACCATGGTTTATATTTTTATTACATTCATTTTCCCCATTGTTATATGTATGTATATTTATATATATTTCTCTTGCATCAAATAAATACTTGATGAGCTGAATTTATTCAAAACAATAGATTGGTAAGATCACAGAACCTTCTGCTCAGACATTAGTTTGTTTATAAGTGGGTCAGATCCAAGTAACTTAGACATGTATACACAGATACATTTATGCCCGATGACTTTGCTGTGTATCTGCCCATTCCTACAGGAAGTCAGGTAGCACTGTTCCTGGTGAGGAAACTGGGGCACAAATCTTTCTATTCTCCAGAATGTCTCAGTGTATAGGAATTGAAAATTTTTCTGAAGATGAGTTAGCCTGCCCCTGCTGTGATCAGATGACATACCAGCTTTACTCCAAAGGGCTATGAAACTAACAAGAAATGCGCACAAACACAGAGAAGGGGAAAAGTCATGGCGTGTTGTTTCTTTTAAGATACATGCTGGAACTATTTGGTTTAATAGACAATGGTTTGCCCTCGAGTTTTTAGCCAAACACTCTACTTTGGCTCCCAAATGTTTTCAGAAATAACTTTTTTCTCTTGTTAATTTCCAACACTTGGCTGCATTTCCTGCTAATTTCAAACATATGTCATATACGAAATATGTGAGTTTTCCAAGCATGAGTCTGGCAGGAGGCGATTATGGAACTGGCATGAAGAAATTCAGGGACAAACAAACTGAATAGCTCAAAGCTGGCATGATGCAAGAACCCATCACAAACCACAGTTTTATATTTTGGAGCTATCTCTGCGTCCACAAATACAAGGGAGATAAAGAGGAATGAGAGGGGTAACCGGGATGTGCTAAAAATTTCATTGTCAGATAAAAACAACTGCAATGTCTATGGCTCCTAGAATCTCACAAACATAGTAATACTTGTAGTGTTGTGGGGAGGGAAGGGGAGGTGAGCAGAAGTACCTGAAAAGTATAGTAATATAATCCTGATATTATTACAGCTCTCATTCTCCAGAGCAAAGCAGGGAAAGGTGGATTTTTTTAAAGTCCTTCTGAGCCTTTAAAAGATGCTCCAAAGTGATAGCATTTTGAAATCACTAGGCTTTCCCAATTGTATAGACTGCTGTTTTTCTCTCAAGTGGCACCCATTGAAACTTGTTCCATGAAGCACTCAGGCAGTCAGAAGTAATGTGAATGTACCCATGCTCTCTGGATCAGTTCTTTGGGACCCATTCACTTCCTGGGTAGTTCTGATGAGATTGTCTTGTGCACATTAAACTCTTCTAACAAGTTTCTTAAGTTGGGAGTCAACATTTTAGGGGTAGATTATAGTGCCTTGTGTTGAATAATTATAATCATCTGTGTGCTTCATTTATATACCATAATTACATATTTAGCTGAAATCCAAATTATTGACTCATAGAATTTTGGAGCTGAAAAGGACCATAGAATCTAGCCCTCTCATTTCACAGATAAAAAGCTAAGACTTGGAATGGTAAAATGATTTATTTAAGGTCACAAAAGTAGTTAGTGCAAGACCTAAATCACTAACTCATAATCCATGATCTTTTCACCATACCAAACTGCCTGGTCCTATCATTCAAAGCCAAGTCTTGGGTTCAAGTGCCACCTCTGGGCAAATTTGGGCTCTCAGTTCTCTAGGCAAACTCTCTAAGACTATAAGGGGCAGAGAAGGGCACAGCCTACATTAGTAGAGGAAGTTTCCCGATCCAGAATTTGCCTATACCAATGAAATCACACATTCAGCACCTATCCCTATCAAAGTACAGAAAAGCAATTCATTCAAGAATTTAAATAATAAATTTATTTTAACAAAACAATAGAATTAGTTTTTGTCATTCAGATTTCAAAGTAGTGAAAGTACAGGGTGTTCCTAAAGTCTGGACACATGGGCAAAAATGCGTATTTTCAAGAAATGAAATGAATGAAATTTTCAACAACATTTCGTTTAATTGGAATATTAACAAATAACATATTCAATATGATTTCCATCATTCATGATGCAAAGCTTGATGCGCTTTGCAAGATTCGTGTGAACTCAATGCGATAACTCCACGTTGCCATCCATTTTAGCACATTCACTCTACATGCATTCAATCAAGTGTGCTGCATCTGCGATTTTCATTGAGTACACTTTCTCCTTTAGCATACCCCAGAAAAAGAAGTCAAGGGGGCTGGGGTCTTTTAATATCCCAAATGTTTCAAAATATGCATTTTTGCCTATGTGTCCAGACTTTAGGGACACCCTGTATTTTATCAACTTATTTTAAATTGATGAAGGGGAAGGAGAAGTGATGGGGAAAGGGCAGGGGAAAGGGCACTGCACTAAGCACTTTACAAATACTATTTCATTTGATCCTCACAACAGCTCTGTGATGTAGATGCTATCATCCCCATTTTACAGGAGAGGACACTGAGGCAGACAGAGGTTAAGTGATTTGTCCAGAGTCATATAGTTAGGAAGTATATGGGGATGAATTTGAATTCAGGCCCTCCTGACTCTAGGCCCAGGACTCTACCCACTGCTACCTGATGCATGATATATGTTAATTCATTTGATCTTCATAACAACCCTGTGAGATATATACTAATTATAGGTAGGTTATCACTTTAAATCCTTTTAAAAATTTTTCCTTGGAATATATTCTGCATCAGCCAATCCATAAGAATTTATTAAGATTCTGCCTTCAAGGAGCTTATATTGTACCAGGGTTGGCAAAAGGTACATATAAAAGTGCATGCAAAATAAATACAAGTTGGGGGTGGGGAAGACACTGGCAGTTGGGGACATCAGGAGCTACTTCTTTTAAAAAGTGACATATGAACTAGGTTTTGAAAGAAAATAATGGCCTCAAAATGGTGCGGATAAGGTGGCTACACTTTCCAGGGACAGAAGAACAGGCTATCCAAAGGTCAAGATGATGCATTTAGACAGGTTCTGCCTGTCTGCCTTGAAAAGGGCTGATTTCTGCAGAAGTATTGTAATACATATGGTAGTCTTAGCCCAGGTCTATTGTTCTGATCCTTCCAGTCTTTGGGCCCACAGGCCATTGATTTCACTTTCATCAACTCTTCTCTGTTAGAGAAAGAGAGCATCTCAGAGATTGAAGGGACCTCGGAGTTAAGTCAGTCCAACTTAGACCTGATCAGGAATTTCTTCTACAACACTGACAAGTGCTCCTGCATCCTGGGTTCAAGGAACTCTAGTGAGAGGGGATCTACTCCCCCTCCTGATGTAGCCTAATCCATCTTTGGATAGCTCCAATAATTAGGGAAGCTTTTCCTTAATACCAAGTCTAGACTGAAATGCAAAGAATACAATTTCCCAAAATGCCCCATGCCTTGTCTTTTCAAAGCTAAATATTCCCTTTTCCTTCGATGAATCTTCACATGGCGTAAAGCTGAGACTTTACTATCCTTGTTTAAATAGTGTTTTGGGGAGAAGGGGGATCCCAAGATTTACATCCAAGGCTTGATCCCTTTCCCACCAAATGCCAGTTCCACAGTGAATAAAAACAGTACATAGCAGTTATAAAAGAAAACCCATTTATTCAAATCAGTAACAAAATAATCAGAGAAAATAACACAGGAGATGTTTCTATTAATTTTCATCCTTTTAGATTTGGTCCAGTATTCTAGCTCCTTAAGATAATTTTGAATCTTGATTTATATCTAATATGTTATTTCTCTCTCCAAGCTGTCATTTGGATATCTGATAATCACAAGTTAATGATAAAAATCTTAAACAGCACAGGACCAGATAAAACAATCTTGACCATTCCTCTTGAGATCTCCTTCCTTGTTGACATCAATCAATTATCTTAGGTCCAGTCATTCAACTAGTTAACCTATTTAATTGTGTTATCATATAGATCACATCTTTCCAAGTTTTCTACAAGAATAACAGGAGGGACTTAAGATCATAGGCTCACAGATTTAAAGCTCGAAGTGACCTTAGAGGATATCAAGGCTAACAATCTCATTTTACATATGGGGAAAAAGAGACCCAGAAAAGTTTAAGGAATTATCCAGGGTTACACAGATTGTCGTCAAAAGCTCTGACAAAATATAAATAAATTATATTCATAGAATTGACCTGATCTACCAGTAAAGTTCAAAAAAAGAAAATAATTATTAGTCTGAGATTATCTGTTCTTGATAAAGTCACACTAGCTTTGCGTGTCCATCACTTCCTTTTCCAGATGGTCACTAACGATTCCTTCAGGAACATGTTCTAGAATTTTTCCAGGAACTAAAGCCAAGCTCATTGGTCTGTAATTTGAAGGTTCTATTTTTTTCCATTAAAAAATGGATACAATATCTGCCCTTTTTCAATCCTGTAACACTGCTCCCTTCTCCTCAATCCTTCAGAGATGACTGACAGTGATTCAGCAATCGCGTCTCTGAGTCATTTCAGTATCCTTGGCTGAGTTCATCTGGTCCTGGTGACTTTTACTCATCAAGGGTTGCTGGGTACTCATTGTCTCCTTATTTATCTTGGCTATTTGCTTCCTATTAACCATTATTGTTCTGTCTTTTCCAGCCCAAACATCATTCTCTTCAGCAAATAAATAATAGTTGAGCAGGTCTACCCTCTCTGTCCATTTTTGTCATCATCCTATTCATCCCAATCAGCAGTCCTATGGCTTCTTTGATCCTCATTTTCTGCCTCAATAGCTTTTTTAATCCCTTTTTTGCATTCTTTTCTGTTTTTCAAGATTCTTAGCTCATTCTGAATTTTAGCATTCCCGATGCCATTTTTAGAGGACATTTAGTAAGAATGACTCCAGGAGACTTTAAACTTGATAAAATCTACTTTTTCCCCCTTCCTTAATTCTACCTGCCAAAAAGCTATTGATAACTGGTATAACACTGGTAATAAAAGAGATAAATTTGAAACTTTAATAATTTGTTGGCTAATTTCATAGAGATGAGTTATTATTTCTGAAACTGTCTTACTATTTGATTCATCTGGTCCTTCATGATCTCACTGCTACATCATCTCTTGTTGCTCAGACATGGAAATTTTTAGTCTTAGGAGACAAAATTGCTTCTGAGACCCCTATTCCTAGAAACCAGAGAAAAAGAGATAGTTCCAAATAGCATGCTGCATAAACAGGTTATAAAGCTGTTTTAAGAAAATTATTTCAAAAGATGGAAATGTCTTTGCAGTTTGGGGCTTACCTTTAGGGCCGAGGAAGGTTAGAGAAGCATAGAATTTCAGAGTTGGGAGTAATGCTCAATGGTATTCAACTCATACCTGAAAGCAAATACAGCAGACAACTGGTTACCTGTTGTTTATTTACAAAGCTCTGGCAAAGAGGGACCCCCACCTTCTGAGTTAACCCATTCCATTTTTGGATAGCTCTAAACATTTTTTAAAAATATATTGATATGTTTCATTTTATATTAAAAACAATAATTATTCCCACTTCATGAGAGATCTCTCCTAACAAAGCAAAATAGTTAAGCAAAATTAATAATACAATGACCTCATCTGTAAGTGCACGCAACATTTCGCATCTGTGGCACTAACTCTACCTGTTTTTAAAAAAAATTAACAGAAATCTATTTTCTCTCCTTCCCACCTCCTACTGCAATGAGAAAAGAAAAGAAAAATCAACTTTTTGTTATACATATGGCAAGTCAAGCAAAAAAATCCCTCAAAGACTGTATACAAAAATATATCTCTCATTTGCAGCCTAAATTTGCTCCATCTCTGTAATAAATAGCATGTTTTATCACCAGTCCTTTGGAATCATGAATTATTGGATTGATCATAGTTCTTACAAGTGGTTGTTTTAACGATGTTGTTATTATTGTATAAGTTGTTTTTGTACCTCTCATTTCATTCTGCAGTGTATGAAAGGCCTCAAAAATATTGAGTTTTGTAATATTGATGTTTGGATACAAATTGTTCTTCTGAGCCTGATTATTTCACTCTGTATCAGTTCATGTAAGTCATCCTAGGTCTTTGAAATAATCTATTTCATTTCTATAGTACGATGGTAGTCTATCCCATTCACATACCACAAGTTATTCAGCCTTTCCTCAATTATTGGATATCCCTCTGACCATAGTCTAACACTGAGCCTCGATCAGCTTCTATGCATCGTTCCACATTCTATTTGCCAAGGACAAATAAAGTATAATCCCATTTCTCCATGAAAGCCCCCAAGTATTTGAAGAAAACTACCATGTTCCGTCTGTGCTTTCTCTTCTTTATACTAATGTTTCTGGTTCTCTCAAGCATTCCTAATATGGCATGAACTTCAGGCCCTTCATCATTCCAAATGCCCTCCCATGGTTTCTTTCTAGTATAGCAATATCCTGAACTGAAGATACTACTTTAGCTGTGGTCTGATCATTAGAGGATAGCAAGACTATCACCACCATATTCCTGGAAGCTAAATCTCTCTTAATGCATGCTCCACCAAAATCACTGTAGATTTGTTTGGATTTTTCCTTTTCTTTTTTTTTTTTAAATTGACCCAATCCTTCCTAATGTTACAAATTCTAAAAAATAAGTGTTTTTATAAAATTTTAATAGGAAGATGGCAGTTAGAAGGCTCAGTGGATAGAGCACTGGGCCTGGAGTTCAAAACTGGCCTTGGTCACTTATTAGCTGTGTGACCCTGGGCAAGTCACTTAATCCTGTTTGCTTCAGTTCCTCATCTGTAGACCAGCATGGCTGGAGCATGGAGTGTGGAGAGAGGAGTAATAGTGAGAAATCAAGTTGCGAAAAGCTCTAAATACTAGAGGATCCCAGATGTAATAAGGGGCCACTAGAGTCTATTAAGTGGAGGGAGTAGGTGGAGGAGTGACCTGGTCACACCTTTGCTTTGGCAAAATTATTTTGGCAGCTATATGGTGGGTAGATTGGAAAGGAGAGACTTGAGACAGAGAAACCAAGTAGAAGGCTACTGTAACAGTCAAGAGAAGAGTTGATGAGGGCCTGAACTAAGATGGTTTTGTTAGTGGAAGGAAGGGTAAGGATGAGGAAGATGCTATGACGAAAGAAATGAAAAGATCTGGAAACTGATTAGATACATGGAGTAAGTGAGACTGAGGAGTTGAAGATGACACCAAGATTGTAAACTTAAGTGACTAGAAGGATGGTGGAGGCTTCAACAAAAATGAAGAAGCTCAGAAGATGGATTGAGGGAGAAAGACAGTAAGGTCCATTTTAGACATCTTGAGTTTGAGATGGAAAAGACGACGGGTATTGGTCCTAGTTCCTTCATTTGCCCACTGACCTTAGAGTAGGCACCTCACCTCCCTGAGTCTCCATTTCTTCCTCTGTAAAATGAGACATATGGAATATTAAGTGATCTTTAAGGTTCTTTTTCACTCTGATATTCTGTGAATAAGTGGAAAGTGGAAATACTTTCTCTATGGTACTACATACTCAAGTATTTAGGCAGACCTAGAGCAGAGAGACAGCTAGATAGCCTAGTGGATAGAGCAGTGGGCCTGGAATCTCAGGAAGAACAGAGTGCAAATCCAGTCTGAGACAAAATTAGTCTGTGACCCTTAACCCTGTTTGCCTCAGTTTCCTCATGTGTAAAATGAGCTGGAGAAGGAAATGGCAAACCACTCCAGTATCTTTGCCAAGAAAACCCCATATAAGGTGACAAAGAGTCAGATATGACTGAACAACAACAAGGGGGGGGGGGTCATTAGGGAGGCATAATGCCAGTCCAGGAATTCACAGGAAGAAAAAAAGAGGGAATAAAAGGGCTTGCAAATGGAAATATGTTGACATCAAGACAGAACTAATTGCTCTTGTGTAGCTTCTGAAATCAGTCCCGCAGCCTAGAATGTTTGCCTTGCAGTTCTGTCTGACTCAATCCTAGAGAAAGGCTGATAGTGGGGTCACTTGTTCAGTAACATACAGAAATCCATATTTAGATGTACTGCCAACTTTCAATTGTCCAGGGATTAATTATCCAATTTGCGGATTATCTCTCTTTCTCCTGGGTTGCCTTGACCTCTTGTTAGCACATTCACTAGAAAACGGGAACAGAAGAGAGAGAGAAAGAGATGGAGAAGGAGAGGGAGTGTAGCCAGAGTGGCTTTTGTTTTCTTTGAGTGACTCAGTTTACCTCATTGAGCCTCTCTGGGCTACACCTGGGAGCGGAGAACTTCCTGTGTAACCTCTTCTGGGGCAGGAAGTCCAGACACTCATGGCCTGCGAGCAGAGAACTTCCAGTGTGATGAATCATATGGCTGGCTGGGGGAGGTGTCAACTCCAGAGCCATGCCCTGTTGGGTGTTAACCTAGTCTGCGCTAGGGGGAGGGGCCAGCTCAAGAACCAATCAGCTCTGGTCATTCAGGCGGTGCTTGATGATGTCAAAAACTCTATAAGAGGGGTGAGGACAGCTTGAAGAGCTCTCTTTCCTTTTCCGGTTGGTGTGGGAGCAGCGGCAAGCATGACTCTGGGACAGCCCTTGCTCTTGGGCCAAGCCCAGATGTTGGTAACTATGAATTGTATTGGGTCTGTCTGTTGATATGTGTAATTTGTTTGTATTTTGGTTTTGAGGTTCGGGGTGCTGGTTTTGTTTTTCCCTGAACTAAATGAACCTCAGGGTGCTGGTTTTTTCCCCTGAAGTATGTCTCTTGATGTTTGTGTGTTTGCTCCCCTGAACTAACTGAATGCTAACTGAACGCTGGATTAAAGTAAGCTGGTCAACCCCTTCACCGTGCTTTCCTTGTTTAAGCAGATAAAAAGAACCTGTGCTTTCCTGGCATCCCGGCAGCCTCCTGGGTCCTGGCTGTGGGGGGTGATCTTACTCCCCCACAGGAGCTGCTAGCTGGGTTATTAAAACAGGGAGAAAGAGAGAGGATCTTCTCATGGACGTGGGGTCCATGAAACCAAAGGACCCATGGATAGATTTCAGGAGGTACAGGAACTTGACTGGGGGGAATATTTGCATCTTTTTTTTTCCACTGACCTCTAACTGAAATTTAGCATATCCTTCCATTCTGACATTTTTAAAAGATGTTATTCTGAGGATGGGTATATAGGCTTCACCAAACTTCCAAAAGGGTCCAAGACATACAAGAACTACTAATGTGGAGACAAACCCATTTTTTCTACATAGGAATAATTCTAGCACAAAGTTTGGTAGGAGGTAGAATGCTGAAAATTCGCAGTTAATCCCCAACCCCCATTTTACTTTCCAGTTTCTTATTACTCTCAATATGTCCTTATGTGACTTGTCCAAGGTTATACAAACAATGAATCAGGAATATAATTATTTTTCCATATCTGAATGGCAATTCACAGAAACTATATAAAGAGCCATGAATTCTACTTTTTACTTCAGTCTAGGGTGCAGGAGTCCTGGATTTGGATTCAGAGAACCTAGATTTAACTCACCCCACCACCACCATGTATTCCTTGTATGGCCATGGCAGGTCACATTATCTCTCTGAGCCTCAGTTTCTCATCTTTAAAAAGAAAGAGTTGACTAGATGACTAGGATCTTAGCTTCCTATGGTATAGCATTTCATATTAGAGGCAGTAAAGTATTGTAGGTAGGGCAGGTAGATGATGATATAGTGCACAGAGCACTGGGCCTGGAGTCAGGAAGACCTGAATTCAAATCCAGCTTCAGATACTCACTATCTCTGTGTCCTTGGGCAAGTCACTTACCTCTGTTTGCCTCAGTTTCCTCATGTATAAATTGGGTATAATAGTAGCACCTACCTCCCAGTGTTGTGGTAAGGAACAAATGAGATAATATTTGTGTGATATGCTTAGCACAGTGCCTGGTGTGTGGCAGGCACTGTATAAATGCTAGTTATTATCATTTATTATTGTCATCATCAGCACACCATTATTAGATGAACACTAAATGGATGAATGAAAAAACAGCTAAGTGCTTGCTATAAGCAAAGCACTGTGTTGAGTGCTAAGGAGGCAAACAGAAAAAGCAATCCAGTCCTTGCTCCCAGAGAGCTCATGTTCTAATATGGAAAACAACACGTCCGAGTGGTTTCAGCTGCCAATTAGATGGAAAGATTGCATTTCCCCAGAGTAAAGGGGCAAAGCATCTTCTTCAATGTCATTTTTATTAATCAAACCATACCAATGTTTGATATTGAATCCTTTGGCAGTGCCAAGTTTTCTGGTGCCAATATCTTTCTTTTGTGGGTCTTCAGTACTTTCAGATGCTGAGGAGATCAGGGCTACAAACCCTGAAGGAAGCTTCTCCACAAGGGTTGCCTCCTTGGCTTCAGGGGTCATCCTGGAAGCAAGGTTAATGTCTCCAGGGCTCTTGGGGCTTACCTTTCTTCCCAAATAGGACAGCTGGCCGGTGGTTGGTGTTAATAACAATCTCATTCTCCACAAGGATTGCTCACTTTAACGATGGCTTTAAGTACCAAGATGGAAATAAGGTCCAGTGGTCTGGGGGTATTGCTATTCCTGGAGCTGTTGGCTTCAAGTTTCTGGACTGTATCCACCAGGCTGAAGGTAGTTTGACCCTCCTGGCACATGTTTTCTCCCATTACTTCCTCAGGTTCCTTGCCACTTCAGCTAGGTTGATTTTCCATACAAATCAATAGTGGAAGGTGTTGGTAGAATTGATGGGCACCTTCTCCAAAAGAGTTATTGCTCTAAACAATGCCTTCCTGGGATCAGGCTGAAAGTAAAACTAGTAGTGTGGAAGACATTTTTACAAGACACTTCAAGACATTACTGTTCCCAGCGTTCTTCAGCTTACATGTCTTGCAAGGGTCAGTGTGAGGGTCACTAGCTAGTAAACCTTAAAGCACTATGCATATGTTAGTTATTACTATTATCGGAGGAGAAACATAAAGTGGCAGAATGGACAAAAAGCTTGCCTTAGAGTCAAGAAAACCTAG
The DNA here is from genome assembly GCF_011100635.1 of Trichosurus vulpecula. Taxonomy (NCBI): domain Eukaryota; kingdom Metazoa; phylum Chordata; class Mammalia; order Diprotodontia; family Phalangeridae; genus Trichosurus; species Trichosurus vulpecula. Next base: position 67,237,576 of record NC_050581.1, read on the forward strand.
TTTAAATCCCACATTTACTATACTAGCTGTATGACCCTGGGCAAATTTCTTAACCTCTGTATCTCAGGCACATGTCTAATAGCACAGTAGGTGCTGATCTGTGTTTGTACAAGGAATCCTTCACTTGGACTTCTGACACTAGTAAAATCACAGGTTCAATCAAAACAAGAAAAAAAAAGCTAATGAAGGAGAAATATTATAAAAGGAACAAAGAAAATATGTTTCAGCACATAGTATCTCAAATACATATGAGACATTTTTGGAATATTGAAAGGACTTTGACATATCATGATGCCCTAGGTTTAATCTTTCTTCCTTGGTAGATTATGACCAGCTCACTGAGACTATCATGCTTTATGCCTCCACATGACACAGAGTTGACTATGGGTTCTCAAAGACCCAAGCAATCTCTGGAATGCCTCACAAAGATGGGAAGGGTTCAAGCATGAGTCCAATGACCAGCTCTGTAGATATGTCTATGTCTGTGTAGCTAAGTTCAGAGAGAAGATTTCATCCATTAGAATGTCAGCTCTTTCAGGGAAAGGTCCATGCTTTTGCCTCTCTTTGTAGTGAAATCCTTCCATAACCTAGCCACCGCCTAGCTTGCCAGTCCTCTTATACCTTAATCCCCACATACTCTGTAATCCAGTGGCACTGGCCTCCTTGCCATCTTTGAACCTCCATTGCTCTCCTGACTCCATGCATTTTCACTGGCTGTTCCCCAAGCCTGGAATACTCTTCCTCCTCATCTCTACCTCTTGTATTCCCTGGCTTCCTTCATGTCCCAACTAAAATTTCTTCTTCTACAGTAAGCCTTTCTTGATCTGCCTTAATGCTAGTGCCTTCTCTCTATTGATAAGTTCCAATTTACCCTGTATGTATCTTGTTTGTACATAGTTGTTTGAATGCTGTCTCCCCATTAGACTGTGAGCTCCTTGAAGGCAGGGAGCTATTTTGCCTTTTTTGTATTCCTAGAACTTAACATATGTCTGGCATAGAAGTACTTAATAAATGCTTATTGACTGGCTGACATAGTCAGAGCTTAATAAAATATTGATGATATTTGTTGCTGTCATTTCTTTACTTCCCACTCACTTTGCAATCCCTTGCAATCTTATGTCCAATCCCCACCATTCGCATTTGATTAATTAGTACTGCTCTCTCCAAGGCTACTTGGCTGGTGTGTGTGTGTGTGTGTGTGTGTGTGTGTGTGTGTGTGGGTAAATAACATTACTGAGGATAGTGACTATGGAAAGATGATAGTCACAGAGGTAGTGTCAACTACTGGAAATGGTCGGGACACATTGATGGTGCAAGGCTGTTCATTAAATGCTTTTACTTCATTGTAAATGGAGTGTTGGATTGTTTTAATAGGATACATATTTAGGTTTCTTGCACTGTGCAAAGAAAAAGGAAAATTTTTTCAACAATAACAAATATTTAATTGGCATATTTAAAATATTTGAGGGTTGGTTTTTTCTTTTTTCCTCCTCCCACGGCGTTTCTCCAATGACTCTGATTAAGCTTTTTGTAGACTTATGAACTTGGAGAGCTTTTTTACAGGAGAAAGGGATTGCGCGCCAGGTGGGATTTAGCCAAAGCTGTCACAGCTCTGGTTGTTCCCCTTTTTAATCCATCTTGCTGAATCAAAACAGCAAACTGCGAACAAACAGCTTAGGCAGTTTGTTTGAAGATACACTCCTGTCTTTCTAGGAAGGATTAAGTCACTGCTACAGTTTGTTTAGAAAATGATTATCCACATGAAAATTATTAAATTCATGTGACATCACTTTGAGCCAAAATGTTTCATAACTTTTCATCTCCAGATCACAAAGATAGCAATGCTTTATATGTTTTGCACCAAAGGGGAAAGAATCCATCTCCACTGTCACACAAAAATATATTCAAAATTTTCCCATATGCTATGTAAATACAGAAGATGGTGCTGAAATTCTGGGCTTCTTTGATCCCCAAATAATCAAAAGATTGAGTCCACCTTTAAAGAGAAATCACAATTGTACAATGGCCTAAGCGTGGGCTGCTTTTAAGTAGCAGTGTGGGATACTGGGAAGAGCACTGTATTTACCGTCATGGAGCCCATGTTCAAGTCTTAGTTCTATTGCTTACTGTGGTAACTTCTGGCAAGCCCCTTTGCTTCCCTGAACCTCAGTTTTCTCATCTACAAAATGGAACTACTGTACAAGTTTATTTTGAAAAGAATATTTTGCAAACCATAAATTGCAGTGTAAATGTGAGCTATCACCAGGGAATTAGTCATTTATTCCAGACCCAAGCCATATTCATGCCCATCTGTTACAGGATCATAGATCTAGAACTGGAAGAATCCACTTAACATAATCAAAAGGCAACACTCTTTCATCCCAAGATAAATCATCTGACTAAGCCCCAGAACTCAGACCTTGAACTAGAAGGGTCTTTCCAGTTCAACCTCCTCATTTTACAGATGAAGAACTAAGGCTAGAAGTAAAGTGGCCAGCCCAAGGTCACACAGCTACTATTAAAGGGAGGATTTGAACGTGAGTGCTCTGACTTCAAGGCCAATGTCTTTTCTACTGAGGGTAGGTGGTATAATGAATAAAGCGGAGGATCTGAAGTGAGAAAGACATGAGTTCAAATTCAGCTTCAGATACTAACTAGCTGTGTGACCCTATGCAAGTCATTTAACTTCTATGTCCTTCAGTTTCCTCAACTGTAAAATGAAGAGGCTCACTAGCACCTCACTAAAATTTTAAGTGCCTCACTTTCCTCATCTATAAAACGGAGTATAGTGCCTATCCCACCACCACCACCACCACCACCACCACCATCACCACCATCACCACCATCATCACCATCATCACCATCATCACCATCACCACCATCACCACCATGCCTGCCTAAAAGACAGGAAGGACTTTGGAAAAGAGAAAGCACTGAATTTCAAATCAGAAGACCTGGTTCAGAGTCCCAGGTCAACTCCTGACTGTGTTGATGATGATCTTAGTTCTCCCAATTCAAGAAACATCTGTTAAATGGACTACTATTGTCAAGACACAGGGATATAAATCAAATACTCTATGTAGTCTATGTTCTCATAAGCTTCTATTGTAGTGGGTAAGGGTTGGAGGGGCAAGGGTGGAGGGGGAGAAGATACAGGATTATAGATTTAGGACTGGAAGAGATCTTAGAGATCATTGGCCATCTAGATGCATCTAGCCTGTGAAACAGTAAGGAAATAATAACAACATAGATGATAATTGCCAAAATGCCTATGTAGTTCTATATCTCAAGGTACACAAGACTCTTCACATAGAAGATAGAAGTAAACCATTTATTCAGACACCAGAGAACCATATCCCATAACCAAATGCTCAGCTCCCACAGCCAGTCAGTCCACTTCATCATAATAGCAAGGAACCCAAAACATTCAATACACAATATAACAACCTGGAGCCTAGCCATCCCAAAACCTCTCCGACCCTTTGTTGTGGTCTTCCCCAAAACAAACTCACAGTACAGCTAAGTCAGCCTGTTCAGTTCTAACAATCACGAGGGTGGCCATTAGCAGCCATAACATCTCTCTCTCTGTCTCACTCGCTCTCTCTCTCTCTCTCTCTCTCTCTTTCAGCATTTTCTGTGACATAATTTCCTTTTCCTGTCAGGAAGCTCCTCCCACCATGTAACTTGGGCTTCCTGTGATGTAAGCAGGTCACATGGCCTATTAATAGGTGGGGAAGATCTTCAAATCTAATTGCTACTACAGCCTGATGCAACCAATTAGGAAACAGAGGCCCTAGGAAGTACAGACTTGCCCAAGGTAGCAATGGAATAACTAGGACAAATGGAATTGGAACTCAGGTAACCATATTCCAAATTCAAGGCTCCTTCTACTACACATGCTAACCCATAGTAAATGTGATATCATTTCCAGGTAGAGAGGCATAGGGAGAACACTAAGGCCTGAGAGGGAAGGGATAAGGAAAAGATTCATGCAAAATGAGGAAGATGGGCCTCAATGGTCTCTAACGTCTCTTTTAGCTCTAAATCATAGGACCTTATGTAGGCTGATTACTGAATGAACAATAAGAGAGGAGGGAAACTTTGAAATGTGAGATAATTTATCTTGGAATGAAGGGGTGTTGACCTTTGATTATGTAGAGTGCATTGGTTGTGAAATATGGCACATTCTCGTTAAGCCAAAAGTAATTGGCATCCTTTAGTATTGTCATTTAAAATTTTACATTTTGGGCAAATTTATCCTTCAGGACTCAAAAGAAAAAAATGCTCCCACTCCCAAGTAATAATTACTGAGAGTGGGAACTGGCCACTGAGCCTGCATCACCCAATTGCTTTTGTTCTTGCACTACTTGACAATAAAGGTCTAAGTTCAATGAATTATTACCTTTTTTCTAAGGACCCTAACATAACAACACAAGAAAGCACGTTGTCCAGAGACTAAAAGACAAATCAGAATAGGTCTACTGAAGAGCAGGCATTGATTTTAGTGGGGAAAAAATGAATAAACTTTTTCAATCAGTCAACAAGCCATTAGTCAGCTAGGTCATACAGTGGATAAAGTGTTGGGCCTGTAGTCAGAAGACTTGAGTTTAAATCTAGCCTCAGACACTTACTAGCTGGTAGAGGCAATAAGTGGCAAAGCTAGGATTCGAACCCGGGTTCTCTGACCACAGATCCATCACTTTTTCCAGGGCACTACACTGTCCCTGGAAAAGAAATCATCCAGAAAGTGAATGTTCACAAAAGTAGATTTGCAAGTCACAGGATAGCCAATGGACAGCTCAGTTGTTGCTCATACCAATGAAATGTGAAAAGCCTGAGATCAGGGGTTCTTAACCTGGGGTCTGTGAATTTCTTATAGAAGGAAAAATCAGAAGATTGCTGGATCAATAGACAAATAGATTACTGCATTTCAATATAATTGCTTAACTTTGTAATCCAAATCTAATGCATTTAAAAACATTATGAGGTGTCTGCCAAAGGAATCCATTACACACACACACACACACACACACACACACACACCCCTCAATGCAGGGGATGACCTCTAGCACCTTGGAGAGGTAATCTTGGGAGGACCCAGATAAGAAATTCCCAGAAGGACTTGGCTGTGAACATAGATAGGGTCATACTTTTGGGGTATTATCTAAAAGCTTCTGCCACTTTCATCAGTTGCTACTATTGCCTTTAAAAATGTACAAACTCAACAAGAATCTTGCTAGAGATGGTTTCATATCAAAAAGTCCATTGTCCTCCTCTGAAATCAATGACTATTCTCAGAGATATCAAATTAAAGATTTTGCTTCTTATAGCAAAGATAAAGTATAAAACATAATGAAATTAAAAATTCTACTCCCTCGATATTGTCTAAGAGATACTCAGCATTTTCTGAGAGTTTGCATAGTATATCAGACAGAGTACCGGATGTGGAGTCAAGAGGTAATTGGGTTCAAGTCCTGCCTTGGACACTTACTAGTTATGTGAACCTAGACAAAGCAGTTGTTTCTCTGGCCTAGGTTTTCTCTACTGGAAAATGGGGATAATAATAAGTGTTACACTTAATTTTCAGGGTGATTATGAGAATTATATGGAATGATTGTTAAAATGTTTTATAAGTTTCGAAGCACTTTATCCATATCAGCTATTTCAATCAACCAACAAGCATTTATTAAGCAGTTATTGTCTGACAAATACCGTGCTAGGTATTGGGGACACAAAAGAAGAAAAAACAGTCTCTGCCTTCAAGGAGTTTACATTTTAATTAACAAATAATGTACTTGAATGATTTCCATAATAATTGACATTGCAGTGATTTACAAATGATTTACATAATAAATAAATCAAGCTTAGAGTCTAAAAAGTAAATCATTTCTACAACCTGGGCCTTCGTTTCCATAATTCAACAAATGTCTATTAAATGCACAACTATTCTCGAGGCGTTGTGGATACAAGCATAGAAACCAAGTATCTAGTCTTATAAGGTAGACAACATATATAAATGAAAACATACAAGATAAATACAAAGCAGATGGAAGATAAGCTTAGAGCATATGGCTGTAGTAACTCTGGGTGGGAGGAGTCACAAAATGCCTGCTGGAGGAGGTATATAATCTATTACTATATATAACATAGAATCTATTACTCATAAATTCTATGACAGTCATCCAGTGGAGGGTTATATTCCACTGTTCCACCATTACTATATAAAATGAAAGACTTCTTTCCCATAAGAAGTCTAACAAAAGTCAATGAGTATTATTCTACCAGCCTTCATTCTTTATTTTCTGATTTTTATGGGCAAAATGTTTAGAGTTTGAGTGGTGGGTAAGTTCCCAACCCCCAATATGAATTTAACCTTATTTTCAATTTAATCTCCTTTTAGATATGATAGGATATCATGAAAAAGTCTTCTAATTTGCCTTTCTGCCTCTATGACAGATTACAAATCAACTACCTGTGACAGATGGGTGTCTTTCTCTCTAAATAGTCATGCAAATCTAAGAGGTCCAACATCCGTTAGCAGCTTTTTCCACAATTTCTTCTCTTTCATCTAACCTTAATCATTCAAATGTCAATCTGAGCCACTTTCCTAGTTGAAGATGACTACCATCCTCTACATAATGCCCTCTATTTGAAAAATCATCTATATATCATCTCTCCAATCAGGCTTTTCTTCTCAGGATAAGAGACCAATACCTTTCAGTTTTGCTCTAAGACACCATTTTCTTTTTTTCTCCCCTGAGGTACCATTTTCTAACCACATAACCACTGGATCTTTCCCTTAAACCTTCTCCAAATTCTTCATATCTCTCTTAAATTGCATGGCCTGTGGCTTGGCATCAGAAAAGCCAACACTGTTACCTGATCACCCATGGAGTGATAAAATAGCCATCATTCTACACACAGTCATCTCTCAATTATGCAGGAGCAGGTGACTCATTCAGGATAAAATCTGCTACTTGATGTCACTTTTCCTTCTCCTTAACATAGGTTTTTTAACCATTCAACAGATATTTATTGAGATGCTACCAGGTGCCCTCAACTGTGATAAATATTGTGGTAGATGGAAAATGGTGTAGCACAACAGCTCTAGTCTCAAAAGGCTTACAATTTCACTGAATAGGCAAGATACAAATATGTAAAAGTTAAGTAACAAAAGTTAAGTGAGAGAAGACAGTAAGAGGAGGAACATGAGTAGTCCAATGCTACATAGGCCATTACTGTTTATTTTCAAAATGTTTAAAGTGAAAGCATTCTCTTGATAAGCCATTAGATTTTTTTTTAATGATTCTTTAAGTTCAAGAAACCAGAAATTACTATTTATGTTACAAAATGCATTGACTTCTTAAGGTTTTCTGGATGGAATTTATTCACATAAAATGAGGAAGTTGTGTTAAATGATATGTAAGTTTTTTTCCAGCTCTGATAGTCTAAGATTGTACATATCATTGAATCTTAGAATTGGAAAGGGTCCAAGAATAGCACAGCAAAAAGAACTTGCACTCTGGAGTCAGATAATTGGTGTTCAAATCCCTTCTTGGACGTTTATTCCCTGTATTACCTTGTGCAAGTCATTTAATCTCTGGGGCCTAACTTTCCTCATCTGTAAAGTGAGAGGGTTGGACTAGATATATATAGGGGTGTGTGTGTGTGAGTGTGTGTGTGTGTGTGTGTGTGCACATGTGTGCATGCGCACATGTGTGTGTATGGATGGATGTGACATGGCCAATGCTGGAATCTGTTTTGCTCAACTATACATTTTTGTAACATGGGGTTTGTTTCTTTCCCAATTGGGGGGAAGGCAGATTTTCATTGATTGGAAAGAAATTTCAATTTTAAAAATTTGGGTGCCCAGAACTGAATATAATATTCCACATGTAGCCTGCCTAGAGTAGAATAGAGAGGAACTATTGCCTCCCTAGTCTTCGTTACAGCATATCTCTTAATGCAACCTAAAACTTTATTAGTTTTTTTGGCAGTCATGGCACATAGTTGATTTGTATTGAACTTAGAGGCAAATAATAATGTAGCAAATCTTTCTCAAACAAACTTCTCTTAGACACATCTTCCTCACTTTTTTCCTTATGGAGCTGATTTTTTGGCTCAAAGATAAAAATTTTAAGATGATAGAATAGAGGAAACAGACAGCCAGGCTCTCCCAACATTCCCCTTCAAATGACTTTAAAATAATGCCCCAAATCAAATTCTGGCATGGCAGAACCAAGAAAAAGGTGAGTAGATGAAACAGTAGTGGTGGAAACAGATGGTAGAGACAAAAGCAGCAGCAGCTTCAGGAGTTCAGGAGTCAGAGATGGTAAGGAGACTTGGCAACTAGTCAGAAAGAGATTACAAAGGACCCCATGCTATCACCGGACCAAGGACCAGATGGTATTTGGCAAATCTGTTGCCTACAACCACTTCTGGATCATAGTTCCAAAGCATAAAGAAGCACTTTCAATCAACAGAGAGTAGGAGCCCTAAGGAGTGGTATAACGTTTTGGCCGTAAGGGAACAGGGACCCTGAGGAATAGTATCACTTCTGGTTTTAAGGGAGCAAGGGTCCAGAAGAGCAGTATTAATTGCAATCCCAAGGGATCAGGGACGCTTCCAGGACAAGGATCAGAGTACTGACCAGGATAGCAGTGGCCACACCTCCCCCCAATTCATACCACTTTGGAAGCATCAAAAACTTCCAAACCCCCAGAACTAGCTCCAAAAACAAGCTGTGTGAAAAATCTTGAAGCTAGAAACAGTGGCCTTTTTCCACACACACTCATATCCAACCTGGGAACAGAATCCAACCTTAACATAAAGCTCAAAATCAAGAAATAGGGTGGGGAAATGAGCAAAAAGGGAAAAGATCCTAACTATAAAAAGCTACTATGGTGACAGGGAGATCAAGACATAAACTCAGAAGAAGAAAATGAAGTCAAAACAACTACAAGTAAAGCCTCAAAGAAAAAGACCATGAATTGGATGGAAGCCCAACAAAGATTCCTGGAAGAGCTAAAAAAATGACTTTCAAAATCAAATAAGAGAGGTAGAGGAAAAACTAGGTTAAGAAATGAGAGCAAAGAAAGAAAATTATGGAAAGACTTGGTAAATAGCTTGGTAAAAGAGGCACAGAAAAATGCTGAAGAAAATGGCACTAAAAAACAGAATTGGCCAAATGGAATAAAAGGTACAAAAATTTACAGGAGGAAAGAAGTCCTTAAAAAGCAGAATTGAAAAGGTGGAAAATGAAGTACAAAAGCTCACTGAAGAAAATAATTTCTTAAAACCTAGAATTGGGCAAGTGGAAGCTAAAATAACTCCATAAGACATCAAAAAAAACCAATAAGACAAAGTCAAAAGAATGAAAAAGTAGAAGAAAATGTGAAATAGCTCATTGGAAAAACAACTAATCCACAAAATAGATTGTGGAGTGATAAGGTAAGAATTATTGGACTAATTAAAAGCCATGATCAAAAAAAATCCTAAATATCATATTTCAAGTAATTATAAAGAAAAACCACCATGATATCTTAGAACCAGAAGGCAAAATAGAAATTGAAAGACTTCTTTGATCACCTGCTTAAAGAAATCTCAAAATGAAAACTCCTAGGGTTGTCATAGCCAAATTCCAGAGCTCCTGGGTCAAAGAGAAACTTCTTCAAGCCATCAGAAAGAAACCACTCAAATACCATGGAGCCACTGTAAGAATCACACAAGATTTAGCAGGTACCACTTTAAAGGAGAGGAAGGCTTGGAATAAAATATTCTGGAAGGCAAAAGAGCTGGGATTACAACCAACAACAACCTACCCCAAAACTAAGTATAATGCTTCAAGGGAAAAAAATATACATGAGATCAAATAGAGGATTTTTAAGCATTCCTAATGAAAAGATCAGAACTGAATATAAAATTTGACTTTCAAATACAAGACTTAAGAGAGTCATTAAAAGGTAAACATGAAAGAAAAATCATGAGACTCAATAAAGTTAAATGCTTTATATTTCTATGTGGAAAGGTGATACATGTGATGTCTAAGAATTTTGTCATTATTGGGACAGTTGGAAGGAGTCTACATAGAAAGAGAATGTGGGAGTGAGTCATTAATGTTGGGCTAATGTAGAAACAAATGGTTAGGCAAGAAAGAGGGATGTCTTGGGAGAAGGGGGAAGGGAGAAGAATGGGGGAAATTATCTTACATAAAAAGGTGTACAAGGAAAAGCTTTTGCAGTAAAGTGGAGAATGCTTAAACCTCACATCTAAATTGGTTCAAAAAGGGAAAACACACACACACACCCCACTTCCTCATCTATTTCACCCAACAGGGAAGTAGGAAGGGAAAAGGATAAGGAAAGGAGCCAAACAGACTTTAAAGGAGGAACAGGATTAAAAAGAGAGAAAGGATAAACTAAAGAAAATAGTATGGAGGGAAATGCACAATTAGTAAACATGATTGGGAATGGAATGGCATGAACTCACCCATAAAATGGAAGTAGACAGCAGAATCAATTTGAAACCAGACTCCAAAAATATGCTGTCTACAAGAAACAGAGAAACAGAGAGACACACACAGACTTAAAATTAGGATCCACAGCAGAATCTATTATGCTTCAACTGAGCTAAAAAGGCAGGGGCAGCAATCATGATCTCAGACAAAGCAAAAGCAAAAAGAGACCTAATTAAAAGGGATAGGCAGGGAAACTACATTTTGCTAAAAAGAACTATAGACAATGAAGGAATATCAATAATAAGCATATGTAACAAATGGCATAGCATCCAAATTCTTAAAGTAAAAGTTAAATTACTTGCAGGAGGAAATATTAAATTTACACAGGATGGGGGGGAGGGGGGCAGGGGGACTTCAACTTTCCCCTCTGAGAACTAGATAAATCTAACTACAAAATAAATAAGAAAGAAGTTAAGAAGATGAATAACATCTGAGAAAAGTTAGATATGATAGGTGTCTGGAGAAAACTAAATGAGAAAAGAAAGGAGTACACCTATATCTCAGCTGTACATGGCACCTTCACAAAAACTGACCATGTATTAGGGCATAAAAACCTCACAACCAAATGCAGAAAAGTAAAAAAAAAATTAAAAACATCCTTTTCAGACCATAATGCAATAAAATTACATGTAATAGAGAGATTTAATAAAGTAGATTGAAAGTCAATTGGAAACTAAATAACCTAATGCTAAAGAATGAGTGTGTCAAAGAACAAATTATAGCAACCATCAATTTCATGAAAGAGAATTACTGCAATGAGATAAGGTATCAAAATTTGTGGGATGCAGCCAAAGCCATACTTGGGGGAAATTTATATTTCTAAACATGTACATCAATTAAGAGAGGAAGAGTACATCAATAAATTGAGTATGTAACTAAAAAACCTATAAAAAGAACATTTTTTAAATTCTCAATTAAATAACCAAAAATGGAAATCCTAAAAATCAAGGGAGAGATTAATAAAATTGAAACAAAAAATTAAACTAATAAATAAAACTCAGAGCTGTTTTATGAAAAAAATAAAAGAGATAAACTATTGGTTAATTCCATTTTTTTAAAAAAGAAAGAAAATCAAATTACTAAAATCAAAAATGAACAGGGTGAATGAAGATGAAATTAAATCAATTATTAGGAGTTATTTTGTCCAATTATATTCCAGTAAATTGACATAAGTGAAATTGATGAATATTTACAAAAATATAAACTGCCTAAATAAACAGAAGAGGAAATGGAATATTTAACCCTATGTTAGAAAAAAAAGTGAACAAGCCATCAATGAGCTCCCTATGAAAAAAATCCTCAGGAACAGATGGATTTACTGTTAAGGAATAATCAATCCCTATTTGAAAAAAATAAGTAAAGAAGTACTCCTTCCAAACTCTTTTTATAAGACAAAATATGATTTGGATATCTAAACCAGGGAAAGCAAAAACAAAGAAAGAAAACTATAGACCAATTTACCTAATGAATATTGATGTAAAAATTAAATAAAATACTAGCGAGGATATTACAGCAACTTATCTTGAGGATAATACACTATGAGATGGTGAGGTTTATACCAGGAAGGCAGGGCTGGTTCAATATTAAGAAAATTATCAGCATAACTGACCATTTCAATAACAAAAACAAAAAACTAATCATGTGACTCAATAGATACAAAAAAAAGCCTTTGACAAAAATATAACACCCATTCCTACTAAAAATACCAGAAAGCATAGAAATAAATGGAGTCTTTCTTCCTCAGTGTACTTTTTTTTCCATTTTGTCAACTGAATTTTTAAATTTGTCTTCTACCTCTCTTACTTGATTTTTAAAATCCTTCTTGAGCTCTTCCAAGAAAACTTTTTGGGCTTGAGAATGGCTCATATTCCCCTTTGAGGTTTTGGATGTGGGTATATTGACCATGTTGTCCTCTCCTATATTTGTGTTTTGATCTTCCCTGTCACCAAAATATTTCTCTATGGTCACTTTTTTTTATTCTTCTTGCTCATGTTGTTTGCCTTTTTTCTGGATTTTAAGTTGGATCTCTGCTTCTGGGGCCTAGGGGGCACTGTCCCAGACTTCTTGTGCTGGGGGCTAGGGACCTTTTACTGGTTTTCTGAGGTCTCAGGTGCTGGCAGCTTAATGTTATAATAGTCTGGTAGATTACCTGGTGCTGAGTTGGAGGTGGTGTGTGCCTGGTGTTGGCACTTGCCTGCTCCTCCACTCTGGGGCTCTAGATTTCCCACTGGTCCACTGAGGTGGGGCGTGCTGCTGGCTTGCTGGGGTGCCTCCCATCCTGTTCTGGTCCCCTTCAGCCACAGCAAGAGGGACTTTTCACATTAATCCCCCTAGCCTCCAGAGCTAAAAGACTGTTGTGCTCTGTCTTTCTGCTGGCTCCACTATTCCAGGATTTTTCCTGGGGCAATACTCTCTGAGTTTTTCAAGGTCAACAAGGGAGGGTGAGAGCAACTTACTGCTTACTCCACCATCTTGGCTCCTGGATGTTTAAACAGGTGACTTTCAAACATTCAGTCTATGGGCTGATAGCCCCAGGAGTAGCTGCTGCCACTGCAGCAGGACCTATGCAGGACTGGGCTTCTCTCTCACCCAGTTCCAACAAACTCTACGCTGAGAGGCAGAGCCTTTCTTAAAATAAGTAGAATCTATCTAAAATCAAGAGCAAGCATTATCAGTAAAGGGGAAAAACTTGAAGCCTTCCCAAAAAAGATCATGGGTGAAGTAAGAAGACCCATTATCATCACTACTATTTGTTACAGTACTAAAAATGCTAGCTATAGCAATAAGACAAGAAAAAGAAACTGAAATCACAAAAATAGGTAATGAGGAAACAGAACTCTCACTCTTTGTAGACGTATATGACATGTACTCAAAGAGCCCTAGAGAATCAACTAAAAAATTACTTGAAACAACAACTTTAGCAAAGTTGTGCAATATAAAATAAGCCCATATAAACTATCAGATTTCTATATAATACCAACAAAACAAAGCAGCAAGAGACAGATAGAAAAACTCCATTTAAAATAATGGCAGACAATACAAAGTACTTGGGAGTCTACTTACCAAGATAAACCTGGGGTCTACATGAACACAATAATAAAAAAACTTTTCACACAAATAAAGACAAATCTAAACAATTGGAGAAATAGTAATTGCTCATGAGTAGGCCAAGCGAATATAATAAAAGTGACAATTTCGCCTACATTATTCTACTTCAGTGTCATATTGATCAAGCCACCAAAGAATAATTTTATAGAACTAGAAAAAAATGATAGCAAAATTCATCTGGAAGAAAGAAAATTTCAATAACATCAAGACAATCAAAGAAAAAATGTGAGGGAAAATGACCTAACAATTCCAAGTTTTAAACTATATTTTAAAGTAATAATCATCAAAATAATATGGTACTGGCTAAGAAATAGAATAGTGGATCAGTGGAACACATTAGATATATGACATACAGTAGTAAAGGGCCATAGTAATCTAATGTTTGATAAGTCCAAAGGTCCAAGCTTTTGTGACAAGAACTCAATATTTGAAAAAAAACTCCTGGGAAAACAGGAAAGTAGTTTGACAGAAACTAGATATAGACCAGAATCTCACACCATATACCAAAAAGAGGTCAAAATGGATAAATGATTTAAAGGATGATATCATAAGTAAACTCAGAAAGCAAAGAAAAATGTACCTGTTAGTCTACAGATAAAGAATTTATGAATGAATAAGAGATAATAAGTATCACGAGAACTAAAATGGATAATTTTGATTACATGAAATTAAAAAGGTTTTGTACAAACAAAACTGAAACATCCGAAATTAGAAGGAAAACAGAAAATTGGTGGTGGGGGGGAAGTTTTATAGCATTTCTCTGATAAAGGAAGGCCTTGTTTCTCCTGTATATAGGGAACTTAGACAAATTTATAAAAATAAGAGTCATTCCCCAGTTGATAAATGATCAAAGGATATGAACTGGCAATTTTCAAAAGAAGAAATCAAAGCTATTAATAGTCACTTATAAAAATGGTCTAAGTCACTACTTATGGAAAAATTCAAATTCAAAGAATTCTGAGGTACTACTTAACACTTATCAGATTGGCTAATTCGACAGAAAAGGAAAATGACAAATACTGGAGGAGATATGGAATAATTAGGACACTAATGCATTGTTAGTGGAGCTGTGAACAGATCCAACCATTCTGGAGTGCAATTCAGAACTATGTCCAAATGTGCATACTCTTTGACTGAACAATACCACTACTAGGTCTGTATCCCAGAGAAATCAAAGAAAAGGGAAAGGGATATATTTGTTTTTTTTTATTAAATTTTTTATTTTTAGTTTACAACACTCAGTTCTACATGTTCTTGAGTTTCAAATTTTCTTCCCTTCCCACCCCTCCCCCCCTCCCCCTAAGACAGCATGTAGTCTGATATAGATTCTATATATACCTTCGCATTAAACTTATTTACACAATAGTGAAGTTGTAAAGAAGAATTACGACCAATGGAATGAATCATGAGACAGAAGAAACAAAACCAAAAAAGAGAGAGTAAACAGTTTGCCTCAGTCTGCATTCAGACTCCACAGTTCTTTCTCTACATGGAGATAGCTTTTTCCATCATGATTCCTTTGGAGCTGTCTTTGAACCTTGTATTGCTGAGAAGAGCCAAGTCATTCGAAGTCATCACAGAATCAATATGTCTGTGGTTGTGTACAATGTTCTCCTGGTTCTACTCCTCTCACTCAGCATCAGATCATGTAGGTCTTACCATACAGGTTATTATGAAGTCCATATCTTCCCCATTTCTTATAGCACAATAGTATTCCATTACCTTCATATACCACAACTTGTTCAGCCATTTCCCAATTGATGGGCATCCCCTTGATTTCCAATTCTTTGCTACCACAAAAAGAGCTGCTATAAATATTTTTGTACATACAGGTCCGAAAGGGATCTATTGTAAAAAAGTATTTATAGCAACTCTTTTCATAGTGGCAAAGAATTAGAATTGAAGGAATATCCATCAATTGGGGAATGATTGAACAAATTGTGGTATATGATTATGAAAAGAATGGTTCCAGAAAAACTTAGGAAGACTTATATGAACTCATACAAAGTGAAGCAAGCAGAACCTGGAGAACATTGTACACAGTAATAGCAGTATCATAAGGATGATCAACTGTGAAAGACTTAGCTGCTCTGATCAAGACAGTGATCCAAGATAATTCTAAAGGAACCATGATGAAAAATGCTATTCAACTCCAGAGAGAGAACTGATGAAGTCTGAATGCAGATTTAAGCTTCTTTTTTTTACTTTATTTTTCTTAGGTTTTTTGCCTGAGCTTTCTTTGCAACATGATTAATATGGAAATATGCTTTGCATGACTTCATATGTATAATCAATATCAAATTGTTTGCCTTCTCAGGGAGGGGGGAGTGATGGGAGGGAGGGAAAAGAATTTGGAACTAAAATTTTTAAATGAATATTAAATGATTAATATGGAAATTTTTACATGATTACACATAAATAATCTATATCAAATTGGTTACCATCTTAGGGATTAGGAAAGGAAAAGAAAGAGGGAGAACATTTAGAACTTGAAATTTTGTATAAAAAATGAATTTTAAAATTGTCTTTACAATTGGAAAAATAATATACTATTTAAAAAATAAAACAAAAATGTTTAAAAAAACTTCTTACACATAATTGAGAAGTACTTAACAAAATAAACAAAAATATATTAAGGATTATTCACATTTTTATTTGGCAGAGCCAAGATGGCAGAGTAAAGGCAGGGACTCCCCTGAGTTCTCCCCCAAGCCCCACCAAATACCCTTTTTTAAAATGATTGTAAACAAATTCTAGAGCAGCAGAGTCCACAAAAAGACAGAGTGAAACAAATTTCCAGCCCAAGGCAATTTGGAAGGTCAGTAGGAAAAGTCTTTTGCACCACAATGAGAGAGGACCACAATCCAATGCAGGTCAGGACCCAGAAAACCTGGAGCAAGGTTCAGGGTGACTGAATCACTGATGGCAGTGGTAGTTTACACATCTGTCAGCCCACAGACACCAAAGACAACTTACTAGGTCAGGAGGAAACATCTTGTCACACCTTGGTGAGAATGGAGTGAAGTACAATGTAGGCTGTGCCAACACAGCACTGGCCCCAGCAAACCAGGAGCCGTTCTTAGGAGTGATTGAATTCTAGAGCACTCAGTCCAGAAGGTAAAGGGGTCAAACAACTGGTCAGAACTTGATTACAGGGGTTATTTTGCTGGCATTTGGGCAGGACTCTGTTGCTTTGCCCATACTTGGATCTGGGTCACAGTCCTTTGTGGCAGTCCCGGCGTGAGGAGGAACACTAGCACAGCAGAGCCACAGTTGAGGAGGGGACAGTCCTCACAGTTTCAGGGGAGAAAAGAGTGCTTGTGTTTCACTTGTAGACCAGAGCACAGGCCAGGAGAAGAGTAAACCTTTCCTTAGATCATACCACCTTGGAAGAACTGAAAACTAACAGGTCCCTAAAAGGATCTCTGAAAACAGCTGCACAAAACCCTACTGAAGCATGGGACAGTACAACCTCCATACTGGAAGCAGAGCCTTACTTTAACAAAGACTTAAAAGTCAAGTAACAGGCTGGAAAAATAAGCAGACATTAAAAAAAACCCTAACTATTGAAAGTTACTATGGTGACAAGGAAGATCAAAACACACACTCAGAAGAAGACAACAAAGTCAAAGCTATTACATCAAAAGCCTCCAAGAAAAATATGAATTGGTTACTGGCCATGGAAGAGCTCAAAAAAGATGTTAAAAATCAAGTAAGAGAAGTAGAGGAAAAATTGGGAAGAGAAATGAAAGTGATGCATGCAGGAAAATCATGAAAAATGAGTCAACAGTTTGGGAAAGGAGACACAAAAAAAAATACTAAAGAAAATAACTCTTTATAAAACAGACTAGGCAAATGGTAAAAGAGGTCCAAAGAGGCAATGAGGAGAAGAATGCCTCAAAAAGCAGAATCGGCCAAATAGAAAAGGAGGTCCAAAAGCTGAGTGAAGAAAATAATTCCTTAAAAATTAGAATGAAGCAAATAGAAACTAGTGACTTTATGAGAAATCAAGAAATAATAAAATAAAACAAAAAGAATGAAAACATAAATATGAACTATCTCACTGGAAAAACAACTGATCTGGAAAATGGATCCAGAAGCAATGATTTAAAAATCATTGGACTACCTGAAAGCCCTGATCCAAAAAAAGAGCCTAGACATCATCTTTTGAGAAATTATCAGGGAAAACTGCTCCAATATTTTAGAACCAGAGGGTAAAATAGAAATGGAAAGAATCTACCAATCACCTCCTGAAAAAGATCCCAAAATGAAAACTGCCAGGAATATTGTATCCAAATTACAGAGTTCCCAGGTCAAGGAGAAAATATTGCAAGCAGTCAAAAAAAACAGTTCAAGTATTGTGGAGCCAGAGTCAGGGTAACACAAGATTCAACAGCTTCTACCTTAAAGGATTGGAGGGCTAGGAATATAATATTCCAAAGGGCAAAGGAGCGAGGGTTATACCAAGAATCACCTACCCAGCAAAAATAAGTATAATTCTTTGGGGGGAAATGGACATTCAATGAGACTTTCATGTTTTCTTGATGAAAAGACCAGAGCTGAATAGAAAATTTGATTTTTTTAGAGGTTTGTCGTTTTCTTTTTTTCTTTTTTTAAAATTTTTTATTTAATATATTTAGTTTTCAGCATTGATTTTCACAAGAGTTTGAATTACAAATTTTCTCCCCATTTCTACCCTTCCCCCCACTCCAACGTGGCATATATTCTGGTTGCCCTGTTCCCCAGTCAGCCCTCCCTTCTGTCACCCCACTCCCTTCCCATCTCCTTTTCCCTTCCTTTCTTGTAGGGCAAGATAAATTTCTATGCCCCATTGCCTGTGTATCTTATTTTCTAGTTGCATGCAAAAACTTTTTTTTTGTTTTTGAACGTCTGTTTTTAAAACTTTGAGTCCCAAATTCTCTCCCCTCTTCCCTTCCCACCCACCCTCCCTAAGAAGTCAAGCAATTCAACATGGGCCACATGCGTATCATTATGTATAACCCTTCCACAATACTCATGTTGTGAAAGACTAACTATATTTTGCTTCTTCCTAACCTATCCCTCTTTATTGAATTTTCTCCCTTGACCCTGTCCCTTTTTGAAAGGGTTTGTTTTTGATTACCTCCTCCTCCTGTCTGCCCTCCCTTCTATCATCCCCCCTTTTTCAAAAAAATCTTCTTCCTCCTTCTTTCCTGAGGGGTAAGATGCCCAATTGAGTATGTATGGTATTCCCTCTTCAGGTCAAATCTGATGAGAGCAAGATTCACTCATTCCCCCTCACCCGCCTTCTCTTCTCTTCTCTTCCTACAGAACTGCTTTCTCTTGCCACTTTTATGCGAGATAATTTACCCAATTCTATCTCTCCCTATCTCCCTCTCTCAATATATTCCTCTCTCATCCCTTAATTTGATTTTATTTCTTTTAGATATCTTCCCTTCATCTTCAACTCACCCTGTACCTGCTCTCTCTCTCTCTCTCTCTCTCCATATACATATATATATATATATATATATATATACACACACATATATATACATACACACTCACATATACATATATATACATAAATATACACACATATATACACATATATATGCATATTCCCTTCAGCTACCCTAATACTGAGGTCTTATGAATCATACACATCATCTTTCCATGTAGGAATGTAAACAAAACAGTTCAACTTTAGGAAGTCCCTTGCAATTTCTTTTTCTTCATTTCCTTTTCATGCTTCTCTTGATTCTTGTGTTTAAAAGTCAAATTTTCTATTCAGCTCTGGTCTTTTCACTGAGAAGGCTTGAAAGTCCTCTATTTCATTGAAAATCCATATTTTGCCTTGGAGCATGATACTCAGTTTTGCTGGGTAGGTGATTCTTGGTTTTAATCCTAGCTCCATTGACCTCCGGAATATCATATTCCAAGCCCTTCGATCTCTTAATCTAGAAGCTGCTAGATCTTGGATTATTCTGATTGTGTTTCCACAATACTCAAATTGTTTCTTTCTGGCTGCTTGCAGCATTTTCTCCTTGATCTGGGAGCTCTGGAATTTGGCAACAATATTCCTAGGAGATTTCTTTTGGGGATCTATTTGAGGAGGGAATTGGTGGATTCTTTCAATTTCTATTTTGCCCTGTGGCTCTAGAATATCAGGGCAGTTCATCTTGATAATTTCTTGAAAGATGGTATCTAGGCTCTTTTTTTGATCATGGCTTTCAGGTAGTCCAATAATTTTTAAATTATCAATTCTCGATCTATTTTCCAGGTCAGTGGTTTTTCCAACAAGATATTTCACATTGTCTTCCATTTTTTCATTCCTTTGGTTCTGTTTTATAATATCTTGATTTCTCATAAAGTCACTAGCTTCCACTTGCTCCAATCTCATTTTTAAGCTAGTATTTTCTTCAGTGGTCTTTTGGACCTCCTTTTCCATTTGGGTAATTCTGCCTTTCAAGGCATTCTTCTCCTCATTGGATTTTTGGAGCTCTTTTGCCATTTAAGTTAGTCTATTTTTTAAGGTGTTGTTTTCTTCAGTATATTTTTCAGTATTTTGGGGGGTCTTCTTTAGCAAGTCATTGACTTGTTTTTCATGGTTTTCTCACATTCTTCTCATTTCTCTTCCCAATTTTTCCTCTACTTAGAACTTGCTTTTCCAAATCCTTTTCGAGCTCTTCCATGGCCTGAGACCAGTTCATGTTTTCCCTGGAGGCTTTTGTTGTAGGCTCTTTGACTTTGTTGACTTATTCTGGCTGTATGTTTTGGTCTTCTTTGTCACCAAAGTAAGATTCCAAAGTCTGAGACTGAATCTGGGTGCGTTTTCGCTGCCTGGCCATGTTCCCAGCCAACTTACTTGACCCTTGAGTTTTCAGCGGGGTATGACTGCTTGTAGAGTAAAGAGTTCTATGTTCCAAGCTTGGGGCGGGGGGGCTGCGTCAGCTCTGCCACACCAGCACTCCTCCTTCTCCAAGAACCCCCAACCCGGACTGGACTTAGATCTTTAGCAGGCTCTTCACTCCTGCTCTGATCTGCCACTTAATTCCTCCCACCAGGTGGGCCTGGGGCCAGAAGCAACTGCAGCTGTAGTTCTGTAGCTGTGCCACTTCTGCTGCCCCAGGGGTGGTAGCTGAACCGGAAACTCTATCCCCCTGTCCCCAGCAGCTTTTCCCACTAACTTTCTCTGTTGTCTTTGGTGCTTGTGGGTTGAGAAATCTGGCAATTGCCACAGCTCACTGACTCAGAGCACTATGGCCCACTCCACCCGGCTCCTGGTCTGGTTGGTCCCCGCCACCCATGCTGGGCCCTGCTCTGCTTTGCTCTGCTCCGCTTCCAGCTCCATGTGTGAAAGACCTCACCCAGCAACCATCCAGGCTGTCCTGGGCTGGAGCCCTGTTTCCCTCTGCTATTTTGTGGGTTCTACAATTCTAGAATTCATTCAGAGTCATTTTTTATAGGTTTTTGGAGGGACTTGGCAGGGAGCTCATGCTAGTCCCTGCTTTCCAGCCACCATCTTGGCTCCGCCCCCCAGAAAATTTGATTTTGAAATACAAGATTCAAGAGAAGATAAAAAGGCAAGGAAGAAAGGGAAATTCTAAGGGACTTAAGTTTAAACTGTTTATCTTCCCTACATGGGAAGATAATATTTATAACACAAAAGATGTTTCTCATTATTAGGGTAATTAAAAAGAATGTATATATATATATATATATATATATATATATATATATATGCATATATATAAAAGCATATATATGTATATATATGCATATATATAAAAGCATATATATGTATATATGCATATATATAAAAGCATATATATGTATATATAAGCATATATATGTATATATGCATATATATAAAAGCATATATATGTATATATATGCATATATATAAAAGCATATATATGTATATATATATGCATATATATAAAAGCATATATATGTATATATATGCATATATGGGGGAAGAGGGAGGGAGAGAGAGAGAGAGAGAGAGAGGGCACATGTGTGAGTTGAATATGCAGGGACAATATCTAAAAAATAAAATTAAGGCATGAGAAAGGAATGTACTGGAAGAAAGAGAAAGGGTGAGGTAGAATGGGGTAAATGATCTCACATAAAAGAGGCAAGAAAAAGCTGCAGAAGAAGGTGGAGGTAAGAGGGAATGAGTGAACCTTACTCTCATTGGAATTGGTTCAAAGAGGGAATAACATACACACTCAGTAGGGTATAGAAATCTATCTTACTTACCCTACAGGAAAGTAAGAGTGGAAGGGGATAAAAGAAGAGTACAGAGGAGGGAAGGGGAGACATGATATAAGGGAAGGCAGATTGGGGGGGGGAGGTAGTGAGAAGCAAAATACTTTTGAGGGGGGACAGGATGAAAGGAGGGAGAGAATAGAATAAATGGGGGTGGGGTGAATAGGACAGAATGAAATACAGTTAGCAATAGTAATGGTGAAAAAAATCTGAAGCAAGTTTCTCTGATAAAGGCCTCATTTCTCAAACATATAGAGAACTGGGCCAAATTTATAAAAATAAGAACAATTCCCCCAATTGATAAATGATCAAACAATATCATCAGTTTTCAGATAACTATCTATTGCCATATGAAAAAATATTCTAACTCACTATTGATTGGAGAAATGCAATTAAAACAACTCTGAAGTACTGTCTTATACCTATTAGATTGGCTAATAGGACAGAAAAGGTAAATGACAAATGTTGGAGGGGATGTGGGAAAAATGAGAGTTTAATGCACTGTTGGTAGAGTTGTGAACTAATTCAACCACTCTGTAGAACAATTAGGAACTATGCCCAAAGGGCCATAAAACCATGCATACTCTTTGACCTAGCAATACTCTTCTTAGGTCTGTATCCCAAAAGAGATACAAAACAGAAAAGGAAAAGGACCTATATGTACAAAGATATTTTAATAGCTCTTTTCTGGGGGTAAGAATTAGACGTTGAGGGGATACCCATCAATTGAGGAATGGCTGAACAAGTTGTAGTATATGATTATGATCAAATACTATTGTACAATAAGAAATGATGAGCAGGATGCTCTCAGAGAAACCTATAAAGATTTATATGAGCTGATGCAAAGTAAAATGTGCCATGTACAAAGTAACAGCAATATTGTAAGATGATCAGCTGTGAATGACTTAGCTATTCTCGGCAATATAATGATCCAAGACAACTCTGAAGGCCTTAGGATTAAAAATACCATCCATCCCCAGAGAAAGAACTGATGGTGTCTGAATACAGATTGAAGCATACTTTTCCTTCCTTTTTTTCTTGAGTTTTTTTCTTTTCTATGTTTTCTTTCACGACATGACTATAATGGATATATTGCATTACTACACATGTAGAACCTATATCAAATTGCTTGCCTTCTCAATGGGGCAGGGAGGTAGGCAGAGAATTTAGAACTCAAAGTTTCAAAGACAAATGTTAAAAATTGTTTTTACATATAACTGGAGAAAAATAAAATACTAAATAAAAGCTAAAAAATAAAGAATCTAAAGGACCTAAGATCTGGAGGAGCTAAGAGAAAAATAAGGAGAGAGGTAAAAGAATTTGATTGGTATCTCATGCAATAAAATTGACATTTCTTCATGAAAAAAATTTCAGTACAATCTTCTAACCCACTGGCATGTATTTATACTGTTACTCTATGACCCTACATGTTGCTCCTCTCCTAGTTTTGAGCCACTGGCCAAGTTTCTAAGCACAGTATATACATCTTTTTCTGACACTTCAATGGATATGCAACTTCATTAAGGTGAATTCTTGCTCCAAGGGTATAGATCTCAAACTCTTCATACCCATGTCATCTTTCATGACTCTTTTCACTTCTTCCCATAAATCCTCTTAAGTTGAGTCTATGATATCTTCTTCTAGTTCTTTTAATGTTATGATGGTACCAATGTAGTATTGATGCTATCAATCTACTCTTCACTCCAGTGATATGACTAACCCATGTCCTTTTCTAGTAATATATCCCTCTGATGATATCCTGCCTTCTGTTTCTTAAATGAAATTCCTGATTGGTGACATGTGTCAGTATATTACACCCATCATACATCTCTCCATGGCCTTTGGATGACTTGTAATTCTGTAGCTTTGAGGTTATGGTATTCCTTGATTAATAGCCATACCAGAAGAATATTGGTATTCACAAATCCTACCTTGAACTACAGTTTTACAGTCACAAAATTGGCTGAAAGGTGCAGAGAATACATGATTATGCTATGTATGTTTACCAATTATTTTTTTAAAAAATTGATTCCATAGTGCAAAATTCTACATTAATGGCTCTCCTCCAATACTTGTGCAATAGTAAAATCATATGAGAATCTTTCATAAGTTCAGAGATGTTGTTTAAGATGATTATTAATATTAAGTGAGACATAAAATGAGATATATACTCATCAGAAGTGTTCATCACTGTCATGGAAGATGTCCTATGCAAAATCTAAATGGAATAAAGATCTCCTATAGATGGCAAAATTCTTCAGATGCTCCTATTTGTAGATGGCATTAAAGTGAATGCCTCCAGCCTGCCCCCCTCCAATCCATCCTCCACACAGCTGTCAAAACAGTATTTCTAAAGCAGCTCTGCTCAAGAAGGGCTATTGATTCCCCATTGCCATCAGGATAAAAATGGACTCCTGTTTCACATGTAAAGATTTTCACAATCTAACTCTAGCCTACCTTTCCAAACTGATGTATACATTATTCCTATTCATACATTCTATAATCCAAGCCAGCTCATCTACTTGTTATGCCTCAAACACAACAATCCATCTCCCCTGTCTCCATACCTATGCCTGAAATGTATTTTCTCCTCAATTCCACCTTTCTATAATTCCTAGCATCCTTCAAAACTCAGGTCAAGCAACATGGCCTTTCCTGATTCCCTCAGCTACTATCCTCCACGAATCCAAAATTACTTTGTATATCTCCTCTAACTATTTATATGTGTACATGCTGATTCTACAATAGAAATATAAGCTCCTTGAGGGAAGGGACTGGGTTCCTTTTTTTGTCCTAGGAAATAATAGGCGCTTAATAAATGCTAGTTGTTTTGTTGATCAAGCCACGAATGATTGCAGAGCTTCTTCAATGAAATCTGTAATTTCTCACAAGAGTTTGACCTAATAATCTACACAGGAAAAACCAAATGAATGAAGAATATATATTCTCCATACTGTGATATGAATTTGGATAGAAAACCCATTGAGATGGTCCATCAATACTTACATCTTGAACAGAAACTTCATATGGACAATGATCTGGTCTAGAATTTAAAGAACGAGCTGGATTGCTTTTGGGAAAATGTGTAGCATTTTCAATAAATTCAATCTTCTCCCTGAAACAAGAGTTTTTAGTGCTCTTAAATCTAGTTACATATTCATATAGCAAAATTTTGTAAGCATCCTCTGTTATTTACGTGTTTTATGCATCTTCCACAATTGAAATAAAAAAACTTAGAGCTGGAAGTAACCTTAAAGGTGATTGAGTTCAACCCTTTCATTTTACAAATGAGGAAACAGGCACAGAGAGGTTAAATGACTTGTCCAAGATAACACAGCTATTAAGTGCTTGAGGTGGAATTTGAACCTAGATCTCCTTGACTCCAAGTACAGTGCTCTATACAATACACTATGCTTTTAAAAATCTATGTTGGTCAATGAATTGTCTATGTTAGACAACTATCCCCTTTCTCCATCATGAGGACTTCATTTTTGAGTATTCTCCATCCCTTCAGGACTTACGTCCCCTAGAGAATTTTAATCCATTAGATCCTATTAAACCTATCCTTTCTTTGAACCTTTTGAAATCTGTCCTCCCTACATCTAAAGTGCATGACAACTATGGTCAGCTCTCCTATTTTTTATCATAGATTTTAAGAGAGTTCTCACTGCTCCCCCTGGCCCAAAGTCTTCATCATTTCTACCCTAGAAAATAGACCCTCATTAGTAGTAAAAATGAGGTTCAGAATAGCAGTTCCCTTCATTGGTCCCTCTACCTTTTGAAGGACAAACACAAGCTGAACAATTTTTAGCTGCTCAACTTTGGTGGAGAGATCTCCAAAAGAAGACCTCTCGGCATTACTATATTATTCTTCTGTGCCAGGCTTGTGATGAATTTTTCAAACTTTTTATCTATTTCTTCCTTCTGTCTAGTTGTCACACAGTATAGTCTGATAACAACATCATTTCTCATTCTGCCTTAGTTAGTTACCTAACTGCTCTCTATCATGCTACCTTGCTCTGGTTCTAGGATAATTCTCATGAGTATATCTTCTTAATACATAACACTATTCTTTATCTCTACCTCCTTTACCTATTGTTCCCTTTGAACACTGTATATCTTTCTAAAGACAATCTAAATCCCACCCGAACAAATCTCAGTATACCCAAAACTCAACTCAAAAATATATTTATCAGCATTTATTGGGTATAATCCACCCCTGGCCAGGAGCACATCATTTTTATTCTAAGCTGTGGTCTGGAAATCCAAATCTCTTTTTGAAGGTGTTGCCTCAAATCTACCTCTCTTGTCTAAAAGCGCTTGCCTTCAATCACGGCATCAAGAAAAATACCACCTGTGCTCTTGAGATCTTCAATTTCTTGCCCAACACATCATTGTCATTGATGATTCTTTTAAGATTTCTTCTGGTTACAATTTCCATCTGTATTGTAAGATAAGCCCCGTGAATGACTTGGGTAAGATAGCTACTCTGTCTTTTTCTTCAATACTATTTTTAAAGCACCTTGAAGCTTGCTATACCCTATAAACAAGAATCTCCTTCAAATCCTACGATAATAAAACATTTGAAAAAGTTGCTTTTTTCTTTATATCATGGAAAGTATCATTATCATCAAGTTAAATAAATATTTATGAAGTACCTACTGTGTGTAAGGCCCTGGGAATTTGAATATGAAAAATGACATTGTGCCTACCTTCAAAAACCTTACAGAATATCAAAAAGGGCTGTGGCATGCACATAAAAAAATCACATAACAGAAGGTAGTGTACTGAGGGCAAAGTAAAAAACTAAAGAAAGTCTTCTATTATACCTAGGAAAGGAGAAGTAATTGGAAAAATTAGGGAGGGAAGGCTTCATAAAGGAGAAGACACCTGAATGAACTGAGTCTTGAATAAAAAGAAGGAATCCGAGAGGAAAAGATATAGGGCTTTCCAGCTATGAAGAATGAATACAGAAGATGGCATATCAACTTTAGAAAACAGTTAATAATCAAGTTAAACTACTTTTTTCATATGAATAGCATGAAGACAAGCTCCATAAATATCAGGTCAGAACAGGCTACTAACCTACTCTCATTTTTTTTTAATTTTAAGTTCTTAGAACTCAACCAAAACATGAAAGCGCATGGGAAAATATGCAAAAGCCACGTCCTTGAACTTGCTAGGAGAAAAAGAGTTGGTAGACATACTTTAACTTGGTAGACTTTTCATGCCTTCTTCCATGCTAACTCATCTTTTTTAAGCATTTATGAGAAGAACTCACTACCTAAATATTGGATACAGTCACTTTAATAGGTCAGCTATACCACCTTTTCCTCCCCATTGAAACTTTACTGCTAGAATCAAAGCATTTAAATTGCCATCCTAAGCCTTTAAAAATAAAGTTGGAGTTAGACTGACACCACGTAATTATTAAACTCTACAACATGCCACTGCCATCCAGTTGGCACTAAGGTATGGAAACTTCAGAGGCCTTTCAAAGGGAAGGAAAAAAACAAGGGAAAAACATCAAGGATATAAGGTTCTCATTAAAAATGCATCTTACAAAAATTGTTTTAAGCTAACTGGTTTGAGCAGCTGCAGAGCAAGGCAACTTTGACAGCAACATGGCCAATTCAGACTTTCATTTGTATTTTTAAATGAT
Organism: Trichosurus vulpecula; assembly: GCF_011100635.1. Lineage (NCBI taxonomy): Eukaryota > Metazoa > Chordata > Mammalia > Diprotodontia > Phalangeridae > Trichosurus > Trichosurus vulpecula. The sequence continues at coordinate 67,265,115 of NC_050581.1, forward strand.
ACAAAATGATAAAATCACAATTTTAAAAAACATACCAGAAAATAGACCTGAAGAACAACTTACTTTTCTAGTTAAAACTCAGCAATTTAAATTATTCTTGAGGTCAACCTGTGGTTTTAATCCGTCCCAATCATGAACTGCACTAATAAATGAGTGCATTGGTTTGGCTTCTATAATCGTAGAAATTTAGAGCTTAGAAGAGACCTTACAAGGCACCCAATCATTTTAGAGGGATGAGGTTACTGAGGGCCAGAGAGGTAGAGTGATTTGCCCAATTCAACTTAATTCAATTCAATAAAAATTTCAGTATAACCATAATGTGCAAGAAATTGTGATGGGCACTAGGAAGCGTGCAGTCTAATAGAATGCATAAGATCCATAACCAAATAAGTATGATACATGAATGTAATAATGGCAAAGTCAAGGCCTAGATGAATGAGGAGGCAGAGATTATTTTGAACTGTGTGTGTGTGTGTGTGTGTGTGTGTGTGTGTGTGTGTGTGTGTTTTAGAGGAGGAGGAGGAGGAGGGAGTCAGATAAGACTCCATGAAGAATGAAAAGGAATCCAACAGGTAGAAATGTGTAAGCAGTACATTCCAGACACAGGAAGTGATTGGTGTAAAAGAAGTCCTATGAGACAGGAATTGATGAAAAGACAACTAATTTGTCTAGAATACAAAGCCCATGAAGGGAACTAGAATGAAATAAGGCTGGAAAAATGGATTGGAATAAGATGATGGAGGGCCTTGAATGTCAGCATAAGAAGTATGTTTGTTGCTGCAGAGGGGGCGGGGCTTGCCACATAGTCAATAGAAACCCACTGAGGATTTTTGAATAGAGGAATGATGTGGTCAGAATGGTATAAGAAGATAATTTTGGTAACAGTGCGAAGAATGAGTTGGAGGGGAGAGACTGCAGGCAGGGAAACCAGTTAAGAGCCATTCATAATAGTATAAATGAGAGATTATAAAGGCCAGAGTTTGGCCAGCAGACACACAAGTAGAAAGGTGGTGCATTTTCTGGAGATAAAGTATACAGGACTTAGTGACTAAGCCCATGCAGGAAAGGAAAGAATCAGGGGCAGATTTTTCAGGAAAGATAGTAAGTTCCATTTTAGATATATTGAGTTTGGGGTGCTGGTGGGGCAACCAAGAGGAACAGGTGGTTAGAGATACAAAACTAACATTCAGGGGAGACATTAGGGCTGCAGATATAGGTATGAGAGGTATCTGCAGAGAGGTGATAGAATCTATGGACTCTCAGATGGGAAAGTACAAAGAAGAGAGAAGAGGGTCAACAACAGAGTCTTGGGGACCATTCCTCTTTAGTGGAGGTGGCGGGGAGAGGATAAGGGGGAGATGAAGCAATGAAGGACGCAAAGAAGAAGCAGCCCGATGGGTAAAAGAATGAGAAGAGAACTCTATCACCAAAGCCAAAGGAGACAAGAGTATTAAGAAGGGGAAGCCAGCCACTGCACCCCTGCAAGGAAACACAAGATCACAATTCAAAATGTTTCCTTTTCCCCTCAGTCCTTTTCTTTTGTGTGTTTGCCTCTCATCCAGCTTAGAAACCCAGTGTCTGTTCTGTATTTTGGATAACATCTGGCATATGTTAAGAAAAGTAAATAATGTGTTCTATTCCTCCAAGTGGAAAAGATTTATTCATTGATGGGGGGCATAGGCAGGGAGGGGAATGTCACTATGCATTAGGACAGAGGAAAAGAGAAAAGCTAGACTTCATCTTAGTGAGCGGAGGCATTTGTTCCAGGAATATTAGGACACCAAGTTCTGTCTTTTTTCTCTCTCTACCCCTCCCCAATATCATTTCTAATGCAGCTACTAGAGCAGAATTCAATACTATAAACATTTATTAAGCACTTACTATGTGTACCATCTCAAATACATAAGAAATTCAAAATTACAGAACCTAGAATATAGCTGAAACTCAGTTAATGCTTACTAATTACTGACACAATTGGTTATTTTCCATTCTAAGTCAGCCCAATGAGCTCAGGAGTCTGACCCTGACTGGAAGACCAGGGACAGTTTGTGGGGCTGTATAGCTATCCTCCCTAATATCAACCTCAGAGATTAGGAATGTGGCTCCAATATCCCAAGCTGCTCTTAACAACCAGTTATAGATGTTTATATCCCCAATGCCTAGAACAATTGAATTTTTTGGTTTATTTTTCCTGGTTTGGGGGTGGGGGGAGGCTCAATTTGGTATTATGATTTCATCAGTGTAGAAAATTCCTAACATAGAAACTTTCTCCACAGATGCATATTGGTCACTCATTTGTAACTGATAGTCTTAGAATACAATGAGAAATTAAATGACTTCCCCATGGTCATACAGTTGTTATGTGTCAGAGGCAAGATGGAACCCAGATCTTCTTGCTGCTCACCACTCTGCCATACTGCATTGCACATAATAAGTACTCACGATTTGTCTGATCCAATTTCATCTGCATTCATGAATTTATCTGTCTTCAAGCTATTTACAATTTCAGTTAGCATCAGGACTTGGGGTAAGTTTACTCCCCAGTAAATAAAGTAGAACTTTCTTTATCAATCCTAGATTAATCTCTCTCCAGAATGTATGTATTCCCTTCTACTTTCAGTCAGATATGGATTTCCCTGGAGCTGAAAAATCCTCTTTTAACCCTGCTGCCTCTTCTAGCTATTATACCACTGCCTCCTTCCTTCTCTTGACCAATTTTTTCAACAAAGGGTCTACAACTGCTGCCTTCATTTCTTTCTAGTAGTTGTTGCTGTCCAGTTGTTCCAGTCACATCCAGCTCTTCATGACTCCATTTGGGGTTTCTTGTCAGAGATACCAGAGTGATTTGCCACTTCCTTCTCCAGGTCATTTTACAGATGAGGAAATTAAGGCAAACAGGGTTAAGTCACTTTCCTAGGGTCACACGTTATACTTACTCCTCCAACATTCCCCTGTAGTATGTCTTTTCCCCTCACCATAATACTGAAACTGTTCTCTTAAAGGCCAGCAATGACCATCACATTGCCAAATCCAATTACTTTTGACCAATTCCCCTCCTCCTCAGTGAATCTTCAGAATTAAGCACAGTTGACTATCCTCTCCTTAAATCAATACTTCCCTTTCACTACTATAACAGTGCAGTGTTCTGACTCTCTTACCTACCATTCTGTTTCCTCCTCTTGCTTTTCTTCTTCTTCTCACCCTTTAAATGTAAGTATTCTCCAAGGCTCAATCGTTAGTCTTTCTGCTTTTCCTTTTCTACACACTCTACCTTGAAGCAAAGACCAAATCTTAAACCCATTTCACTCTGGAGCTGGTAGATTGGACCACAATAGATCCCTGGCCAAGCACCACTTAATGGCTATATTTTAGGCCCTCCTGACTCAGAGTGAATGTCAATAGTAACCATTTCTCTTTTGACCAGCAACCTGGAGGGTCTTCTCCTCCCAGTTTTTTTTTCTTTTTTAATTAAAGGAGCCATCCTTTGGCTCACTTCTTTAAGACACCTCATTCAAAGTGAAGGCCTTAGCCTAAAAGGGTCGTGGTCTCCCATTGCATCCTGGGCCATCTCCAGTCATCCTGATGCATGCCTGGTCACTGGATCCAGATGGCTCTGGAGGAGAAAGTGAGGCTGGTGACCTTGCAAGGCCCTCCCTCCCTCAAATCAAAGTCAACTATAAGTCATGTCATCATTTCCCTGATATCATGGTCCTCTTCAAAAATGAAGGACAAATACAACAACCTTGAAGCACCCATCCATTATCATAGCTTCATCTGTCACCTCTATACAGGTACCTCTCATATCTATATGTACAACCACGATCTTAGTCAAGCTCTAGTTTTATGTCTTCAGTAGCTTAAACATTTCAAATCTCGCCATCACTAAAAATTCAAAATGTTCAAAAACAAATTTATTATCATCTTCTCCCCCACCAATAAATTGCACCTCCCAACAGTGTAACCATTCTCTCCTACCTCCATGATCTTTGATTCACCTCTCCTCTGTATCCAGTTAGTCATAAATTCTTGACAATTTTTCCTTTGAATGTCTCACATAGCCATCCCTCATCTCATCCTAAATGCCACCATGTTAGTCTAAGCTGTGATCATCTTATATTTTACTGGGCAGGTTCCTGGTTGACATACTTGTGTCCAGTCTCTCCTGCTTCTACCTGTCCTCCATTAGAATATAAACTCCTCAAGGGTAGTGCTTATTTATGGCTTTTGTTTGTTTGCCCTTCTTTCTATATCCAGAACTTTGTGCAGTGCCTGGCTGTTAGTAGTTACTTAATGTTTTTTGATTGACTGACTAAAACACCTCTATTGTTACTTTGCTCTTGTTCACTTGACCCTGTGAACCATACTGTCCATGGGATTTTCTTGGCAGAGATACTAGCATGGTTTGCCATATCCTTCTCCAGTGAATTAAGGCAAACAGAGGTTAAGTGACTCACCCAGGGTCACACAGCTATTGCGTCTGATGCTAGATTCGAACTCAGGTGTTCCTGACTCCAAGCACAGCAATCTATCCACTGCCCCCTCTGTTGTCATTATCCAGCTCAAATACCTCATTTGACTAATTTCCATGACATTCAGTTTAAATTTTGTTTCCCCTTTAAAAACAAATTCATTAATTTTCTTACTATTTCTCTTTCTTTCTTATGGATTGTATTCTTATCTGATCTCTGTGTAACTGGGGTTTTCCTATGTGCCTTAGGTGTCCAAACTTGCTCTTATAAAACATCAAGTCATCTTACTCAAAGCCATAACTAGCAATTTTGGTTCACAAAACATGCCTGGGGGAAGCAGAATGAAACATGCCTTGAAATTAACTTTAAGATAAATTCAGTGCAGTGGTAGAGAGAGATCCCAGCAAGGAGCCCCTAGGGAAGACGGGGTTGGGATGAGATAGGAAGACAAATAATGAAGGAGGGAAAGGGAGTGGCAGGGCTAGGCTTGGGGAAGAGCTCACTTGAGGTGTTCCCTTTCAGGGGAGCAAAGGGGTCATCTAGTAACTTCCTTTTAAAATGAATTATTCTTCCTAACTCTGTCTTAATCTCAGTTGTTTAGGAAGAGCATAAGTGCTATGAGAACTCTCTAATTTTGGGTGCCATGGGGCAAGTCTCAATCACCCCGCTCTTCTTACTCCCCTGATCTTATCTCCTCTTTGATTTCATTTGTAAGAAAGCAAGCTGGCCGTTGAAATGGCTGCATCCGTGCCCCTGCATTTTGGGGTGTTTCAATTCTCTGAGCAGCGATATACCAGAGCTAAGAAGGGGGATGTCTACAGAAGATAGATAATTTTCAGTGTTCCAATTCCGGTTCGTATCAGGTCACTTCTTACACACAGGGAAGATGAGATCAGATTAAATTTCCATTGAATCTTTCACCCTGTCTGATCACTGTTTTCAGCTGTCAGGAGAGATTCAAGAGTAACAGGAGCTGGTCAAGGCTGTAACAAGGACTTGCTGCATAGTCCCTGCAGCATGAGGAGAAGTAAAGGAGAGAGGGAGAGAGGAGGGGGAGAGAAAGGGAGGGGGGAGGGAGAGAAGGGGGGGAGAGAAGGGGGGGAGAAGAAGGGGGGGAGAGAAAGGGGGAGGAGAAGGGGGAGGAGAAGGGGGAGGAGGAGGGGGAGGAGGAGGGGGAGGAGGAGGGGAAGGAGGAGGGGAAGGAGGAGGGGGAAGGAGGAGGGGGAAGGAGGAGGGGGAAGGAGGAGGGGGAAGGAGGAGGGGGAAGGAGGAGGGGGAAGGAGGAGGGGGAAGGAGGAGGGGGGAGAGGTGGGGGAGGAGGAGGGGGGAGAGGTGGGGGAGGAGGAGGGGGAGGAGGAGGGGGGAGAGGTGGGGGAGGAGGAGGGGGGAGAGGTGGGGGAGGAGGAGGGGGGAGAGGGAGAGGCGGGGAGGGGGCTAAGTGGGGGAGCGGAGGCGGGACGACAAAGCCCTTTGAGGGCAGGAACAATGTCTTTGGTGGATTCTTTACACAGACTATGGCACTCAGTGCTTAAAATAAATGCTAAATAATGTGGATTCTTGATTATTCAAGGGGGTCATTAGCTCATAGATTGACAATTTATACCCTTGTTTCTTCTTGTTCTCTCTCCTGCTGCATGACTTTTGACCTTCTAATTGCTTATTTCCACCTCCATCAGACTGGTAGGCAGGAAAACAGAAAGGAAGTGAAATTCAAAGCTGTCACTTTCAGTACTTGTTAACACCTCTAGCAAAAATTCGGTGGTGATTTATTTAAAATGAAGTTTTGTATTAAGTATGTATTTCACTGATTTGTTGTCCGTCCACAGCTTCCATCTCCATCAATTTTAAGCACTGACTAAAACAATGCTGCGATGGAGTTCTTTGCAACATGGAAGATTTGCCAAAGTCCACGGGGCTTGGCGAGTGAGTGAGTGAGTGTGCAAGTGTGCGAGTGTGCGAGTGTTTAAGGTTGCATGCTATAGAACAGAAATAAATCTAGGTCATGACCTTTCTTCCGAGCTCCAGCTGAGTATCTCTAATACCCAATGGTATACTTCTAGAACCTAACGGATAATTTTCCTCCCACTCAACCCCTCAATAGTCAAGAAAAGTTGAGTTCAAATCCTGCCTCAGACACTTAGTAGCTGTGTGACACTGAGTAAGTCATTTAACCTTTCTCAAACTCAGTTTTCTCATTCCTAAATTGGGGGTAATAGTAACACCTACCTCACAGGGCTGTGAAATAAAACATATAAAGCCCTTTGCCAAGTTTAAAATGCTATATAAATGTCAATTATTGATTATGATTATTATGAAAATTATATTATAATAATTATTAATTATTATCAGAATTACCTCCTTCAGGATGCTTTTTTATATCCCTGTGAGTAGAAATGCCATTTCCCCTCAGACCTTACAGAGGACTTCATTTTGTAAATAACTAAAGTAATTACCATACGAGTATGCATTATGTTCACCTGCGTTACTGTCTCATCCTTCTAATGCACCATAAGTTTTTGAGGGCAGAAATCTGGTATTTCTAGGCTTTGTATTTTTTCCCCATGGTCTGCAAACTATAAGTACCTAGCAATTGTCTGCTGGAGTCTCCACTAAGATGACCCATCATAAGTTCAACATATCCAAAACTAAACCGACTTTCATTCCTTCTTGCCCCAAACTGACTCCTAAACTATTTTCCCCAGTCTTTGAAGCTAAAAATCTGAGTGTTGTCTTCCATTTGTTTTCCTTCATCCCCGTTTTCTTTATGGTATTGTTTCTTCCTTCCTCTGCATCCTCTAGTCTGAGCTCTCACTAGCATACCAGGAATAGAATACCACGGCAGACTTGTAGTTCATATCTAGATCTACCCTCAGTCCCCTCCAATTCATCTTACAGAATATGGCTAGAAACACCACTTTGACAACATCCCTTTCCAGCTCAGGGATCTACAGTGGCTCCCACCTGCCAACTATATTACCACTAAACTCTGACTCCCAAAGCTTTCCTTCATCCTCTCCATTTGACCTCATTTCTAACTACTCCTCAACGTCCATCTTGTGTCCTGGCAAATAAGACTATCCTCACTGCTGCCCACACATGCCAAAACTATTCCCAGTTCCATGTTTTTGTTTATTCTTTTCCTTCTCTGGACTGTCCTATCTATTTAGTCCTAGTCATCCCTCAAGGCCTTGCTTGCATTATCATAAAGCCTGCTAGCCCACACCAACCTCTCCCTTCTCCAAATTCCTTTTTTCTTTCTTAGTTAAGGTCATGCAGTGGAATATTTAATTGTTAGCTACTTGCTCCAAACATGTTTATTTTATCTTCTGATAAAGTCCTTTTGTTTCTTGGAATATCTAGTACATCATACATCAAATATACACAATAAATATTTGTCACTTTAAGAGGTATCTTTAGATATTCTAGATATCAGATTCATAGAATTTCAGAGTTGGAAGGAATCCCAAAGGCTATTGGCTCCATCCAATACTCTAAATAATACTCCAACATATCTGACAAGTGGTCATCCAGCCTCCACTTGAAAACTTCCAGTAAGGGGAAACGCATTCTATCCTGAGGTAGCCCCTTTAACTTTGGAGTGGCTATAGTTGTTAGGCATTTTTCTCCCATCAAGCTGAAATTCCTGTTTCTGCACCTTGTACCCATTACTCTTTCTGCCTGCTGGGACCAAGCAGAACAAATCTAGTCCCTTTTCTACATAATAACCCTTTAAATATTTGAAAACCAGTATTATTCCCCGACTTCCTCCAAGTCTTCTCTTAGATAAATATGCCCTCCTACTAACCATCCAATGGCAGAACCTCCAACTCCCCTCCCTGTCCTATTCACCCACCCTCTAGATACGCTTCATCTTCTCGATGTACTTCCTAAAATACGAAGCCTACAACTAAATACTACAGGAAATGTGGCTGGCTCCAGGACCATCCTCTTACTTGTTCTGGACACTGCTTTTCCCCATGAAGCCCAAAACAGATTAGGGTTTTGTTGACTCATGTAAAAATTTTAATCACCTAAAGCCTTCAGATCTTTTTCAGATAAACTGTCCTTTAATCATAAATCATCTCCCAGCAACTCTATACTTGTAAAGTTAATTATTTAAGCCCAAGCTAAGAGTTTGGCATTTTTCCCTATTAAATTTTATCTTATAGTTAAATGGAAGAAGAAATAACTAAAAGTGAGACAAAATTTTAATATTTTGAAATCTACACAAAGCTAGGCTATAGCTCAGGTGATCAGTGGTGGCCATCAAAAGTATTTATGCCCTTGAGCTCTTTTTCCAAGTCCCATTCAAACTGGTAAATCTCTGACCCCATGAACTCTTTTCCCTATTTGCATGTGGATCTTCCCAATGCTTTATCTTTGCTCCTTGAGTTGGCATGCCTGACTAAAAGTTTGGATACTTTTCTGTCACTAGTCCATTTTTAATTCACTACATTTGAATGGGACCCATTAACAGCCTCTTGAGAATGGAAGGACTAAACCAAGCAATGCATTCCTAAATGAAGCACTTAGTGCAGCTTGGTGTTGGTTTTTAATGAAAAATTCACCATGTCCACCATGGCAAAAACCACCTAAATTCTAAATGCAGCAGCAGAAAGGTCACACTTTGGAAATCTACAGAACAGTGTAGATAAAAACACAGAGAAAAAACATGAGAAATCTCCCTGAAGAAGCACATACACAAAACATAGCTTATCTAAATAAGATGGACCATTAGCAGGGACAGGACTAAGCTGGGTCGTGAGATGACAGTAAGCTCCCGACTCAACTTTCTAGCCTCCTGGTGATCCTTCCTTGCTTCTCTCCAGGGCCCCAATCTCGACACAACCTGTTCTCCACTATCCTAATCTCCCAGAGGTGTAAACCTCTACCAGTTCATATTGTTTCCTTCCCACAACTGTGCCTTAACAGATGATTCTCAAAGACCCCAAAACCTTTCAACAACTCTCTAATTGCAGAAATTTAGGAACACAGGCAGTAAGTGATATGGAGAGGTGTTGAAGAGGGGAGAATGTAGAGCGGCAACTCATGAAGTATACTCTATCGTTTGCAGACTCTTTGGACAATGGGTGGGGAGTCACCCCTGAAGTAAATGGTGAGTAGCCAGGTGTTCACAGCTGTCCTTTCAGCATGTCCTCAGGACACATTTCACACAATATTTAGCACAAGCTGTAAGTTGCAAACCTGACTGGGTTCATCGTGAAAAGCTTTAGTCTTGCCAAATGTGTTACCTTAACAGAGTTTCATTGAGAAGAGTCTGAAATAAATACCATAATCACCAAACATTTACTGAATGCCAAGTACATAAGGTATCTACCTGGACTGGATGCTAAGATTATAAAAAGGGATAGGACTTTGGTCCTGCACTCATGGCGTCATTGATTTAGAAAGCACCTTGAAGGCCATCTAGTCTGAGCTCATTTTACAAATGAGGAATTTAAGCCTCAGAGAGGTTAAATTATTTGCCCAAGGTCACATGGTTAAGCAGAGGCAAAAAGCCTGGTTTAGAACTCAGGGGTCCCGAATAGAAATAGTTGACAAACTAGAAGAGGCCATACGTGGCTGGTGGTGCCTTTGAGGGCAAGGGGAAGCCCTTTGAGACAGGACTACCAATGCTCTTTGACAGCCTTTCAGACTGTCTTTGGATGCTCTCATAGGAAATGTGGTGCTGTGGTTTCTGACCTCCAAAGTCCTCTGTCTACTACAACATTGCTTCTCAAGGAAGACTCCTAAGCAAAGGAAGAGACAGCACCCCCATCCACCTTCTGGATAGACTTAGCCCCTTTTAGATCAGGAAAGAAACCCTCTCCTTATCCCTCCCCGTGAGACTATTCAGGAAACCCTCAGCTATGCTAGCAAAAGGAGCTTGCTCGTCTGGGAGAAATCCCAGCTATTGCCTCTGACTTCAGCCTGGCCCTCACCTCACTCCTTTCTGTAAGGCTCTGGTTTCATCCCCAGTATATAGGCTGTATGTCTGCCTTTCCCACCATTCCACTACCCCTTCTTACAATATTCCCCTTGTAAACCACCTGCCCCGGTGACAAATCCTCGATTTATTCCTGATTTTTTTTCCTCATTCTGTAGGCCGTATGTCTTAGCAAATAGTATGGTGGACTTAGGATGAGAAAAACCTGTGGCCACATCCTCCCATAGACTCATAACAGCTTTGGGACCCTGGACAAGTCCTTTAACTGGACAAGTCACTTAACTTCTCTATGCCTCTGTTTTCTCATCTCTAAAATGCTGATAATAGCAGCACCTACTGCACAGGGTTGTTGTAAGAATCCAATGAAATAACAGACATAAAGCTCTATTCAAACCCTAGAGTGCTCCACGCATTTGAGGTTAAATTATGGTTGTTATTATTATTAATCATCCTACTCTCTACCCTAGCCCTGAACCTCACAATGATTTCTCAGTGTCATTTTTCCCTTGGCCTGACTTATCTGGTCAAATGCTCATTTAACCACCTGCTTGATCTGGCCCTCCCCCACCTTTAATTAGCTAGCTTCCTTACCTGTTTCCAAATCTAACATACAAGAGTTTCATTCCTTAAATAGTATTATTTCCCTCTTTTTCCTCTGAGCTTGTCCCCTACTTCCTAACCACTGCCTAGCTACCCACACACCCCACTCCCAATTCTCAACCTCTCTCCAAGACGAGGCCCTGGATTAACCCTGAATAAATCTCTGCTTTCCCTAGGCAGGCTACGAATAAAAAATCGTTTAAGTGCTTGTCCCCTCTACCCTCACACACACACACACACACAAGCGCATACACATGCATACGCATGCACATTTGTGAGCCTCCTTGAGAGCAAAAACTTTTTGCTTTTCTTTCTCTTTTTTGCCTTTCTTTGTATTCCTAATTCTCAGAACAGTGCCTGGTACATAATATGATTTAATAAATGTTTGTTGACTGACTGACCATCTAGAGAATTTGTTTGGTCCATTACTAAGAACAGATAGCTTCCCAAGGAAACTTCCCATTCAACGGATTTAACAGCCCTCATTGAATACATTAATAAAGTACGCCGTAGGCCCGGACATGGTAAAAATGAAGGTCCATTGCCAGCATAAAGAACAATTAATGTCAAAACTGTTAATATGCAAAGGAAAAAAATCTCACCAGGAAGAGAGAAGGCAGCTTTTATCTTTCTCCTTCTTCCATTAGTAGAGGAGATGGAGGCAATTTTTGAGCTTCTCTGCTCCAAACCCTTCACTGAATGATTGGCTAACAAATATATCATCCGATGAGCTCTCCACAGCTGTGCTGCTTGTGCCCGAGACACCTGCACATCCCTCAGCACTTAGTTGTTTGGGTTATTATAGGTTGAGAAATAGAAAAAGAAAGTACAGAGCATAGTACAATAAAGCCTGAATCTCTCAGCCTACACTTGAAGAATAAAACTTTATGTGCAATTGAGACATTACTTGGCACAAACTGAGGTGGCCATTCGACAGTAATTTGGTTAGCAACTTGACACTTAACCCACCTGTTTTTACTGCTACCAGCTGGGTCATCCACTCGATTATCCACATCTCCAGGTATAAATGGAAAATTGGTTACTGCAGGCATGGTCCTTTTCTAATTGAAAGCTTTTATCTTTCCTAAGAGTCTCACTGTATGACTTCCTCAAAATTCTTAAATTCATTGAAAGACAATGCAGTAAATAGAGCATGAGTCAAGGCCTAGACATTTTAATTTAATATCTCCTCTCTGTGGTATGGTGGACCTAGTGGGTTTTAATCCTGGCTATACCACTTACTACACATTCCATGATTCACTAACTCTCTCTTCCTCCTACTCTTGCCAGCCCCAAGTTTTTGTTTGTTCCCACCACATTTGTCAAGGCAAGAAAGAACTGATTACAGTGAAGGGAGAGGACAAGCATGACATAGACAGGACTCACAGTAATGAGATCACAAATCTTCCAGAGGAGCTAAGTCTGAGACCTCCCAGCATCTTAATGTGATCATGCTTGGGTGGCTAAGTTAGGCACACACGAAATGTTTCACAAATTATTAACTCTTTTTAGTTTACTAGGAACATTTATTGTGACCCTGAACAAAGCAGTATTTTTCCTAGCATTTAACAAAGAATGAAAAGTGACCCAACAGGTGTAACTTAGGTTTTCCCTTGAAAAATAAAGATTTGGTATCTGTTGGTTCAAGACAACCAGCTGAAGTATTTTAAGGATCTAGTATTTCTTACCCTCAGGTCCCTGGACCCCTAAGAGGGGTCTATGGATAGATATTGGGGGTCCATGAATTCACTACACTTTTATTTTCATTAATCTTTGGCTTCCTTTGTGATCCTATTTTAATTTATACATTTAAAATCATTATTCTAAGAAGGAGTACATAATTTTCACCAGACTGCCAAAAGAGTCCAGGACACCAAAAAAGGTTAAGAATCTTTGATCTAATAAATGTTTTAATTAGTCATTTTCATTAACAAATAAAGCTTCTTACATCATGTTTTCAAGGAATGAGTTCCAACAAAGAAAAGTGTTCATTATATAGAACAAATAACATGTGTATGTGTATTCATGGGAATAGGCAATGAAATGAATTCTTTAAGCAGAAGCCTACTTCCCTTTTTACTTTTTACTTTCATTGTAAAACCAAAGATAAGACTTAAGAGTTAAGGGGGTAAAAAAAAGTGTCCTCCCTCGAGATATTAAATCTTATTTAGGAATACTGCAAACATTTTAAAGTATAAAAAATGTGTTATTGAATAGTAACCAATAGATTTAGGATAAAAATTATATTCACAATAAATCACAAAATAAAAATTCTAGAAATGAAAGTTCCAGGAATAGGGGTTCAACAAACATTGATTAGAAATGTTGGATCGAAATTTGAAAAGGCCCTGCTGGCACATAAGCCCAAGAAAGGCCAGGAATATAGCTGGTCAGAAAGGAGATCAAGGTAATTCCCTTACTCTTGAGCTTCTTTTTCTAATTTTCCTGTTTTCCACATTTTAATAAAAGAACAGAAAAACATTGGAACTGAGAAAATGAGACTCGAGAGTACTTGACAATTAGTAGGAAGGCTTGTCTCTGAAATGGATGCTGGTTACAGGTTAGCACATAGCAATCACATAGCAAGTGACATAGAGTTCCAAGTCTAACCTAGAAAGAGGTCTCTGACAGAGATATGGGCTTTAGGAACTGAGAAATACAGCTCAAAAAAATGGAATTTAGTCCAAGAGCAGTAGTCATGTAGGACCAGTTCTGGCTTTTTGTCCCAAAGAGCTTAGTTGAGGGTGAAAAATGACCTTCTGAGGAAGAAAACCCACTCTAGCCCAGGTTCTGAAAAAAATAGAATGGTTATACCTCTTCATACGTGTGCTATAAACCCATATATTCCCTTCGTGTGCCTCTTGATCTGTGTTCATTCCATGTTTCCAACCTACCTATTGATAATGTATTTGTGGGAGGGGAGATTTATGGAGAAATGTTTTCTTACTACGCCATTTCCTGAAAAGTCTTTGATCTGAACTGTGTTCCCCGACTAACTATTAATGGTAAATACATTGGTCGGGGCTCATGAGCTATGACTCTAGGTGGATGCAGACCCATAGAGTACTGTAAACCTGTAATAATCTTATCTGAAGGACCCGTATGCAAACTAGGAAGTTCTTTCAGGTGTTACAGATTAAGTCAACAAACACTTGTGTTAACTGTACAAGGTATTGGGGACGTAAGGACAAAAACAAAAGTCTCTGCCCACAAAGAGCTTACATTCTCTGTTTATAGATAAGTAAATACATCATATATACAAAATAATACAAAGCAATTCCAAGAGGAAAAGAATACACAATACTGAGTCAGAAAAGTCTCGTGTGGGAGATAGACCCTAGCTATGGTTTAAAGGAAGCTAAAATTTTTAAAACACTCAAGTAGAAAGGATAGTGCTTTCCAGAAATTTTTCTCTCTGAACTTATCTTGTGCTTCTAGTCACGACCAATCAGTTTAACATCTAATTATTCCATAATTGTTTTTAAGTCTATTGGTCTTGTTGACCCAAACATATGGAGGCATACAATGGAATGGCAGACTAGTCTGACACAAACAGAGTATGTGAAAGAGAATACTATCACATAAAGACTAAAGATAAATGGAAGCCTAATTGTCGAGGGGTTTTTAATGTCAGACTGAGAAATTTGTATTTAGTCCTAGAAAAATAAGATGTCATGGAAGATTTTTTAGCAATGATTATGCTAATAATTCAGTAGTATTTTAGGAAGAGCTATTTGGCACCCATGCAGAGGGTGGGTTTGAAAGAGGAGAAATTGGAGGGACAGAGACCAATTAAGAGACTATTGTACAATTACAGATTTGAGGTGATGAGAGTTTGTGCTAGGGGCCAGAGACTAGGTGAATGGAGAGAAAGGAATGGATGTGAAAGATATTGTTCAAGAAGAATAGACAAGACTGAACAACAGATTGGATATGGGGGATGAAAGAGGGAAGAGTCAAGGATCATAAGATCATAGCCCTATAGTGGGAAGGTGACTCCATCAGAAAAGGTGACTCCAAGGCTGCAAATATGCATGACTATAAAGATGGCGTTGCCCTTGGTAGAAACAGGGAAATTTGGAAGAGAAATGGGTTATGGAGAAATGCAATGCACTCCATTTTGGACATGGTGAATTTGAGATTCGTGCAGAATATCTAGGTGGAGGTGTCCAACAGGTAGCTGGCAATGTAGAATTAGAGTAGAAGAAAGAGATTGGGTCTAGATATTTAAATATGGGACACTTCTGCAAAGAGATAATACTTAGATGCATGGGACTTGTAGAGGTCATAAAGGGAGAGGGTATAGAGAATTACATGGTACAGTAGATAGAGTGCCAGACCTGGAATCAAAAAAACTCATCTTCCTGAGTTCAAATCTAGCCTCAGATATTATCTGTGTGACCCTGGGCAAGTCATTTAACCCTGTTTGCCTCAGTTCCTCATCTATAAAATGGTCTGGAGAAGGAAATGGCAAACCGGTTCAGTATCTTTGCCAAGAAAACCCCAAATGGGGTCATAAAGAGTCAGATACAACCAAACAACAACAACATAGAGAGAAAACAAGTAGGCCCAGGAAGGTACCTTGGGAGATTAACACATTTATAAAACATATTTAAACATATTTCTCCCGCAGGGAAAAAGGGACCTAGCAAACAAGGCTGAATTTGAATGATAGGTTAACAAGTAGATGGAAAATTAAGAAAGCAGCATTACAGACCCCAAAAATGGAGGAAACACCAAGAATAAAAACCAGCCTCCTGTCTTCCAGTACAGTGAAGAAGCCAACTACTACTGCACCTCAACTGTGTAGGCAATTATAGGAAGCAACTGAAAAGTGACATAAAGATAACACAGCATTCACCTACGGAGAAACCCCTCTAAACTTTTACTCTTGTACCTGTTTGACTTTTTCTTTTTAGACTTTTGATATAACTTGTACTCAAATGATAGCATTCCAGTGATCTTCATCCTCAAGACCCAATAAAATCATTTGTCCTTGTTAACATCTCAAAAGAGTATCCCCTATGTATCCCTTTTTCCACTGCTTTCTCTGCTATGACAACCATGGAGACCTTTCAACATAAAAGCATTTGATCCTTCCACTTTTTAGTCATTTCTCATCTGTGAAATGGGGACACCAAATCTGTTAATCTGAAAAATAATCTTTTTTTCAGAATCTTTACAGTACTGTCAGCATGAGTTCTCCAAAGTTTCATCAGTGTAAAAGCTCCAAGGAGAGACAGACTAACATTTCAACTCCCTTTGTGGCCACTGGCAAAAACTCCAAATAGTTTTGTTCAAAACTAATTTAAGGGTAACATGCTATATACCAGATTCAATTCCACTGTTAGAGCAAAATTCCACATAGTGAGTTACCTTATAATGAGGTATAACTGTAAGGGAATTTAATTACTAATGACTGATAGCATGGCTGTGTTTGTGGTTTTCCTTGTTGCTACAACACGTTTACACAGCTATAAACACACCAAACTGCAGAGATTAGCAGTGGAAGATCTGATATTTTGCTTGAAACCAGACATGTAAACAGAGTTGACTCTCCCAGCAGCCTGAATCTTTTGCCAAGGTTATAACTGTACCCTAAGGTCTATTTAGCACAGACTAAGTGGCAGTAACTATCCCTGTTGAGGTTGCATCAAGTTCAGTTTGACTGCTTATTGATGTTGCTTGCTCTCAACCAGCCTAATTCTGAAGTCGAAATTTCCACTGAAGTCATGCAAGAGAGACACAAGATAAGTTCATAGGAGTTTCCCCCTCTGGACTTCCAAAGTCTTCTGTTTGGTGTAGTGGAACAAAGATCTGATATGGGATTCAGAGGATCTCAGTTCAAATCCTTGCTACTTGTGTGACCTTGGATATATCATTTTGCCTTTCTTGGGCCTCAGTTTCTTCATCTAAAAATTTAAAGTGTTGGACTAGGTTGTCTCTATGGCTCCTTCTAACTGTAAATCCTATTTTGTTCTTCAATTATTATGTCCAACATTATTTGTCATTACACTTTTCATTCACTACTAAGCTGAGACCCATTCCTTATGTCAATGAAACCACAAGTCCAGTCCCTATCCAGTGAGAGAGACAGAGGTAGGAGGGTAGGAAGGAAGGAGGGAGGGAGGGAGAGAGGGGGGGAGACAGAGACAGAGATAGATAAATGGAGAGACAGAGAGAGAAAGACAGAGAGAGACAGAGAGACAGAGAGAGAAGGAGAGATATAGAAATGGAGAGACAGAGACAGAGATGGGAGGAAGGGAGGGAGAGACACAGAGAGAGAGACAGAGAGATAAAGACACAGAGAGACAGAGATGGGAGGGAGGGAGAGAGAGAGAGAATGTACATATAGATATCTATCTATAGAGATAGTGGTATGCAAATTAACCATAACAAGGTAAAATAACTAATCTTATTGACTTGTACAATAAACATTACAACTTTTTATATTTAAGAAACTTTTAATATGCAATATATACCCCTTTGCTGCAATTTCTTGTTTTACACAAATCAGCACTGAGTTCACAAGATTTTGACACATATTATTTAATTCATCATAAAACCATATATCACATTGGTTATTAAGTATGCCTTTGATGAATACTATGGTTTTCCAGGGCTAGCCTTAATTATAGCACATGGTTTTCATCAATTTCATAGGTTTTCATAGGGGTTTAAATTAGGCATGTTCCCAGGCCATTGAAGCATGTTGATCTCCATCTCTTGGATAAATTTCTCAACCTTTCATGACGTGCGGCATGGGAGAACACTGTGTTGTAGTATTCCATCTCCATTTGGGGATTTCGGCAGTTATATAATTAAGCTGCTTCTCAGCCTATCAATATATTTATCAGAGTTCATTATTTCTTCAATATAGCCAAGGCTTCCAGGCCTGCTAGAAGCTTTAAAAAAAAACCAAAATAGTTTGGAGGGCAGATGTTTTACAGTCTTATGAAGATGCCTAGATAGCATAGGTTCACCTGGACTTTTTCTGACAATTATTTGAGGAAAGTAAAAAAATAGTCATAATGTAAAAAGTTACATTTTCTACTCTTTATTATTTCATGCTTTGTATTATCTTGCCCGTAATAAGTATTTTTCTGCAGAGCATCAGTTAGTAGCTGTTCTTCCATCTTCTAGAAGCCTAAGCTACACTGTATAAGAAACAATAGTAATCTCTCTAACTTTTATGTCTCTCCAAAGGGTTTTGATTATTTTCAGGATTAATTAGGCTGTTTTGTAGCAATAGCATGCCAGTTCTTGGTGTTTGTAATTTTTGACCATGAGTTCCTCTTCACTTCGGGGCAACTAATTCTGTTTCGCTGAGGACTTAAGTGAAATATTTGATTTTCCCGCACCAATAGCTACTACAATATCTGACAGTCATTGAAATGTGCTCTTTAAGACCTACAATTTGTCCATGTTTTCTTGGAATGATATTCATTCCACATCAAAAGAGAGCAATGAAATGTGTGTGGCACAAAATCCAGCTGATGGAGAATTAAGTCAAGGTGGCAAAACCAGCCCAACCTAATTTCATCTGGCCAAGGTCAGAGGTTGTGAGCGAGCCTAGTGTGTATACACATACACAGTGCTGTGTGAATTACAAATATATGTATAAATATTTACATATATACAGTGATGTGCAGATATGTATATACACATACATTTACATAAATCTAAATACATGGCAGTTGGCATAGTATAGTGAACAGGGTTGTTCAACAACTGTGCATTCTACCACCCCCTTACCCTTCCTACTGACTCATTGCCTTGATAAATGTCCCTGGATGAATGCTTTTCTCTGCTCTATGAAGTTGTATCAAAAGATCTGTAATTCTCTCTATCTTTTTTAAATCTCTGAACCCCTAGCCAGAAACAACAGTCTGGCAAAACACCTCACTGTTATATCTATTGCTTTTTGTTCTCTAGGGACATCCCCCCCCCCCCCCCCACCGACTGCCTTTTCCCAACTGCATTTCCAATAAGTATATCCAGGCTAGCAAAAGCCCAAGATGAGCACTATTTATAAAGACAAACTAAACATTTAAAACAACAATAAGATAAACAGACTTTCCACAGGCTCCAGAGAGAAAGGTGCCTGGCTTCTATTAGAGAGCCCAAAGGGAGGAAGGAGATAGAAGATCACCATTTTGGTGTCTACACTTTGGAAGTTGGTATTGCCGGAGTTTTAGCAACGTTGCTTCTCTCCCAACACTCCTCATGCCTAATAATCCCACTTGCCTCATTAGTCACTGTAGAATAAAACTACTGACCTCTACGTTCACATTATCATCTAGTGATTGCAAATGTTTTGTAAATGGTATTCCAAAAATATGATGGAAGAAAGTTTGTTATTGTTTTTTAAAACTGGCCCAAGATTCTAATTTCTCACTTGCAACTCACATGAAAATCATTTTGAAACTTGGAAAGAATGACTTTTCCTATTACTAAATATAAGAAATGTTGAAGGGGTTTTTTTCACACATACCACTTAAGTATTTCAGTGCTGAGCAAATACGGTGATATTATTGGGTGGAGGCATACCAAGATGGGAACACTTTAGCAGAGGCAGATCTAAAATAGATACTCTCTACTCATTAACCTCGGTGTTGTGGGACACTCTTGACAATAATTGTAATTCAGTTCAATTCAACACGAATTTTTTAAAATACCTGCTATAATCCACTGGAGAAATAGAAAAAAAAAATCTCCTACCCTCAAGACGTTTACATTCTATTGGATAAAAGCTGACATTTATACAATGTTTAAAAGTTTGCAAAATGTTTTCCATACATTTAATTTCATTTAATCCTCACGACAAAACTGCTAAGGTGATGCGACACATGTTCTGATCCCTACTTTTCATATGAAGAAACAGAAGCTTAGAGATGCTCAAAAGATCACAGATATAGAGCTGGGAAAGACCTCAGATGTCATCAATTCCCCTCATTTTACAGATGAAGAAACTGAGACTGTGAAAGATTAAGCAACTAGCCCAAGGTCACACAGGGAATAAACATCAGAGGTAGGATTTGAACCCAAGTCCCTTGACTTCAGAGTTGGTTCTTCTTCTCCCGTACGACACTGTCAACCCTGGTCATACAGCTAGTAAGTGTCAGAAGTACGTGGGCCATTCTTTCATAGCTAATCCTTGGAGAGCTAAGAATGTCTAACTGTAATCTGTTCATTTTCAACCACACTAACACATGAGGGAAACCCCTCCTCCCCATCTCCATCCCTGCACGTGCCTAAGAATTAGATGCTTCTTTTATGCACTTGAACTCATATCTGTTTACAGAACAATTTATTATTAGTCAATCGAAAAGTTTTTATCAGGTGCCTATTATGTGCCCAACACTATACTGGGAACTGCAAGGAACACAGACTACAGGTCTCTGGGCCTTCCAATCTGGTTAGTTGGCAATAAAGTAGGGAATGGGACAGCACATAAGAAGGTGCTAATGGTATGGTGGAAAGTCCAAAGAAAGTAGGGGAGAATATTAGCAAGAGTTTCCATGGAAAGCTTATCTTCTAATAACTGACTAAAGCTATTTAAGAAGACTAAACTCATAGTCAATATATGCCTCTTGGGTTCCCAGAAGAATTTAAATGACTAAGGTATCCCAAGGAATAATATACCAAATAGTAATTCAAGTATATGAACAGGAGCAAGAAAATTCTAGAGAGAGAGAAATTAGTTCATTAAAAGCTGGAGGTCAAGGGAAGATTCCTGCTTGGATATCTTCAACCCTTCTCTCTTCTTCACCTCTTGAATCCAATCAGTTACCATCTCCCCTAGAATCTATCTTTGCAATACTTCTCATGTATGTCTCTTCTTCTCTCTTCTCACAGCTACCACCTTCATATAATTTTCTTCTCCCTCCTCCCCCCACCCAAACCCTATTATCATCCAAGAGGCAGCATGGTATAGAGGACAAGGGACTAGCAGGAACACCTGTGTTTAAATGAGACAGACAGAGACAGGAAGAAGAGAGGGAGAGACAGAGAAAGAGACAAAGAGGAAGAAGGGGAGGAGAGAGGAAGGAAGGAAGGAAGGAAGGAAGGAAGGAAGGAAGGAAGGAAGGAAGGATGGAAGGAAGGGAAGGAGGGAAGGAGGGAAGGAAGGAAAGGAAGGAAAGGAAGGAAGGAAGGAAAGGAAGGAAGGAAGGAAGGAAGGAAGGAAGGAAGGAAGGAAGGAAGGAAGGAAGGAAGGAAGGAAGGAAGGATGGAAGGAATATCCCCTTAAAATGTTATAGAAATTGAGGTATTGCACTATGACCAGGTAGGATTTATTCCAGGAATGCAAGGCTGGTTCAATATTAGGAAAACTATTAGCATAATTGACCATATCAACAACAAAACTAGCAGAAACCATATGATCATCTCAATAGACGCAGAAAAAGCCTTTGACAAAGTACAATACCCATTCCTATTAAAAACACTAGAAAGCATAGGAATAAATGGAACCTTCCTTAAAATTATAAATAGCATCCACCTAAAACCATCAACAAGCATTATTTGTAATGGGGATAAGCTAGATGCATTCCCAATAAGATCAGGGGTGAAACAAGGATGTCCATTATCACCCCTACTATTCAATTTGGCACTAGAAACATTAACTGTAGCGATAAGAGAAGAAAAAGAAATTGAAGGAATTAGAATAGGAAAAGAAGAAACTAAATTATCACTTTTTGCAGATGATATGATGATTTATTTAGAGAATCCTAGTGAATCAAGTAAAAAACTACTTGAAATAATAAACAACTTTAGCAAAGTTGCAGGATATAAAATAAACCCACATAAATCCTCAGCATTCCTATACATTACTGACAAAGCCCAACAGTAAGAGATAGAAAGATAAATTCCATTCAAAGTTAATGTAGACACTATAAAATATTTGGGAGTCTATTTGCCAAGACAAACCCAGGGCCTATATGAACATAACTATGACACACTTTTCATGCGAATAGAGTCAGATCTAAATAAATGGAAAAATGTCAGTTGCTCATGGTTAGGCCGAGCTAATATAATAAAAATGACAATTTTACCTAAATTAATCTATCTATTCAGTGCCATACCAATCGAACTACCAAAAAATTATTTTACTGAGCTGGACAAAATAATAACAAAATTCATCTGGAAAAACAAGAGGTCTAGAATATCTAGGGTATTAATGAAAAGAAACGCTAGAGAAGGTGGCCTAGCCATACCAGATATTAAACTATACTACAGAGCAGGAGTCATCAAAACTACCTGGTACTGGCTAAGAAACTGGGGTGTAGATCAGTGGAATAGGATAGGTACACAAGATGGAGAAGTCAACGACTATAGCAATCTACTCTTTGATAAACCCAAAGAGGCCAGCTTCTGGGCTAAGAATTCACTATTTCACAAAAACTGCTGGGAAAATTGGAAAATGGTAGGGCAGAAACTGGGTATAGACCAATATCTTACACCATATACCAGAGTAAAGTCAAAATGGGTTCATGATTTAGGAGTAAAAGCTGATACTATAAGTAATTTTGGAGAGCAAGGAATAGTTTACTTGTCAGATTTATGGAAAAGAAAAGAATTCATGACCCAACACGAGATAGAGAACATTACAAAATGCAAAATGGATAATTTTGATTATATTAAATTGAAATGTTTTTGTACAAAAAAAGCCAATGCAACAAAAATTAGAAGGGAAGCAGAAAATTGGGAGAAAATCTTTGCAACTAGTATCTCTGATAAAGGCCTCATTTCTAAAATATACAGGAAACTGAGCCAAATATATAGGAATACAAGCCATTCCCCAATTGAGAAATGGTCAAAGGATATGAACAGGCAGTTTTCAGAGGAAGAAATTAAAGCTATCTATAGGCATATGAAAAAATGCTCTGGATCACTACTGATTAGAGAAATGCAAATTAAAACAATTCTTAGATACCACATCTCTCCTGTAAGATTGGCTAAAATAACAAAGCAGGAGAGGATGTGGGAAAATTGGAACATTGTTACATTGCTGGTGGAGTTGTGCGATGATCCAGCCATTTTGGAGAGTAATTTGGAACTGCACCCAAAGAGCCATAGGAATGTTCATACCCTTTGACCCAGCAATACCACTTCTAGGGTTGTATCCCAAAGAAATCACACAAGAGGGAAAAGGACCCATATGTACAAAGATATTTATAGCGGCTCTTTTTGTGGTAGCCAAGAATTGGAAATCAAAGGGATGCCCATTAATTGGGGAATGGCTGAACAAGCTGTAGTATATGAAGGTAATGGAATACTATTGTGCCATAAGAAATGGGGATGATGCGGACTTCGTAACAACCTGGAAAAACCTACAGGACGTAATGCTGAGTGAGCAGAGCAGAGCCAGGAGAACATTGTACAGAACCACAGATATATGGATTCCGTGAGGACCAACCCTGACAGACTTCACTCTTCTCAGCCACGCAAGGTGCAAGGACAACTCCAAGGGATTCACGATGGAGAATGCTATCTACATCCAGAGAAAGAACTGTGAGGTTTGAATGCAAATTGAGGCATACTACATGCTCGCTTTTTTTCTTCTCTTTTGTTTTTGTTTTTGGGGGTTTTTTTGGTTCTGTTTCTTCTTTCTCATCATTCATTCCATTGGTCATAATTCTTCTCCACAACTTGACTAGTGTATAAATTAATTCAATGCGAAAAAAAAAAAAAGAAATTGAGGTATTGGACACACATAAGGCCTGGATAAGAAGGGGTGTGCTTTCCATTGGTAATACTCAAACCTAAGGCAATGTGACAGAGCAGATAGAGTACTGGGTTCAGTTTCTACTTCTGACATTAGCTACATGACCCTGGAGGCAGGTCACTTAACCTCTATTACTGTAGACTATTCCCAACAGATTGACCTATGAAGTCATAGACTGCTGCGATCTTCATTGGTGGAAGAAATTTGCTGTGCTAAGGATATCCCAGATTATTCGTGTCCTGAGAACAAAATCAAAGAATCACAAAAGGAAGAGCAAATAAGGCTTTGGAGACTGAGCCACTCTGCTGAGAAGAGCAACAAACAGATGGAATGAGTTAAGTGAAACCATCATCACAAATTATACAAATGAGTTTAAGAGGGAGCCAGACATTTTTATGAGGACAAAGGAGGTTAAAGGAAATAATGACAAAGCAGAGGGGAGGAGCCTGAAAAACCCTAAAAGGGCAGATACCATAAAGCTGAGTGGTCTCTTCCTACCCTAACAATTCTTTTGGTTTTTCAGCCTCCGGGCCGGAGGATGAAATCTACAAGAGCTGTGAGTGAGTGGGTGTGTGAGAGCGCCTGTTTGTGTTTTGAGCATCCAGGAAGTGTGGGTCATCTGGAATGGGAGTAAAAATCAGCTTTCCCCAACCAGAGAGAGGAGCCATAGCTTGTGGGCAGAATGAAAACATCACCAAAATGAGTAACCAACCTTCTCTTCCCTGGACTCAGGCAGGGGGGAGGGGGGAGCTAAAAAAATCAAGTAAAAAGAATAGAGACAGAACAAAGAACTAGAAGAAAGAACTCTCTGGCAACAAATGTAAATTCTGCTCAGTCTGGAAGCGGGAAGCAGCCAGAAAAGCAAACGATAAACGGAGAAACGATCAAGCTGAAAAACCCTATCTCCACAGGCTCCTGGGAAGTGAAGTTAGATTTTAGTCCTGTGAGACATAGGCATCTTCCAGCCGACTCAACTAATCATGCGGCTCCTAGCATCTCGGCATACATCATTTAAATCATTTAAAAAGAAAACTGTAAATTAAATTATTCCATCCTAATTATGCAAAAAAAAGATAAATTCGAATAAGCAACAAGAACAGTTATGTAATTCGCTCAGAAATTAAAGATTTTCCAATCACTTGGCAACTCAAATCAAAGCAAATGTGTAACGTTACCAATTATATCAATCCTACTCCTAAATTTAAATATATAAACATATGATAAACTGAATTAAAATTCTTATCTATTATGCGGTGACTTATGATCATTTGCTGTGGGGTAGGCAACTGCATTCGAGGCATGTTCCAGGGACTGAGCCTTTTGCAGCCAGAAAAACCATTTTGTAAGAGGCCAATACTAGACTAAGCCTTTACTGCTCTCACCTCCATAACAAATTCTGCCCTTAGAGAAACTAAGCCAGAGCTTACTGTCTGAGAATTCAGTTATGTGTGTGTAATAAATCCAAAGAGAGGAAAACACTAGTAAACCATGAATAGTGTGATGGGATCAAGAAATGTAGAATGAACTAAGCTCCAACACAGAAATCTGCCTGGATCATCATAGCAACAAGGCAACACAAGAAGCACTGTGGGGATACTGGGTGGCTAAAGTGCCAAACATCAGACTGTAAGCTCCTTGAGGGCAGGGACTCTTTTCCCTCTTTTGTATCCCCTTAGGACAATCCATGGCACATAGTAGGTACTTTAAAAATGTTTATTGATTGACTGACTGATAAGGAGTCAGAGAGACCTGGATTCCAATCTAGTCTGTGATACATGCTAGCTATGTATGTGACTCTGAAGTAAATTAGATATCAAACCTTTCTGAGCTTTAATTTCCTCATGAAGTCAACAAATTCTCTCCATGTATGTGTGTGTATATCTATATATCTATACATAGATATATAGATATATACACATTTACATAGATATTGTATATATACATAGCTTATGTGTAATTACTACGTGTATGTATATATACTTAGTACACGTGTGTATGTGTGTGTGTGTGTATCATGTACTTATTATATCCAAGGTACTGACCTCAAGCCAACTATAAATACAAATAAAAGAAGAAAAAAAGAGAGTCTTCACTTCCCTTAAGGAGCTATATCCTAATGGAGGAAGACAATACCTAAACAAAAAAACTGAAAACCACAGGAACTTAAGGTACTTGTAGAGAAAATCTGGAGAATAAAGATGTGGCTCCTTAAAACAGAGACTCTGGGAGGAACCAATAAATCAGAGGGAGTGGCTGCAGTGGTGGAGGACACTTCCAATGCGGGAGATCCAGGGGTGGAATAAGCTTCCAAGGAGAGATAGAGAAAGTCCTAAGTACAGCCTGGGCAGATAATCATACCTCACAGGGTTGTTGCAAAGTAATTAATTAGGTCATATGTATAAAGTACTACATAACAGAGAGGCAGTATTGCCTAGTGGCTAGGGAGCCAGCTTCAGAGTTAGGAACATGTGGGTTTGCATCATACCTCTGACACAGCCCATGTAATAATCATGGTCAAGTCACTTAACAGAACATTTGTAAACTTCATTAGTGAAGAGAGTTCTGTATACTAATAAAATTACAGATCCCAGATAACATCAGCTATATTATTATAGCAATGTGCTTCCACAGAGCAGACATTCAACAGCATCATGTAGTGAAAATTGAAGGATCGGGAGTCAGAGAAATCAGGTTTGAATCCAGCCCTGCGACTTACTATGTGATCTTGGCAAAGTTACTTTACTTCTCTTGCCTCGGTTTCCCTACCTATAAAATAAGAATGCTGGACTATTTGACCTCCATCAGGGCCCTTTTGACTCTAAATTTAGGCTCCTATGAAGTATTCTCGGGATCCTGCCTCAAGGAATTCCAAGTAACAAAAGTCAAACAAAACCTTGAAAAAATAAACTTCGGCTCAGAGAGGTACCATATTTCTTTGAAATCCTCTGACAAAGGTTGTACCTGTGTTGATCAATAGCGTGTGTGATGACATAAGCACACCTGGCTGGCTGGCGTCTCCACCTTGAGATCTTTTGTCTTATATCCTGGCAGGTGCAGTTTGACCACACTGACTAAAAAAGCAAGGAAAGCAGGAAGTATTAGAGTTTTGCAGATCTCTCTCTCTCTCTCTCTCTCTCTCTCTCTCTCTCTCTCTTTCTCTCTCTCTCTCTCTCTCTCTCTCTCTCTCTCTCTCTCTCTCTCTCTCTCTCTCTCTCTCCCCCCCCTCCCTCTTTCTCTTCCCCCCTCCCTCTCCTCAAAGCATAAATAGCACTAACACTTACTGAGTACTTATTAGATCTTATGAGAGAGGTAAAAGCTTCCTCTTTCATGAATTGTAGAAGTCCCATTGATTCTCTTTCTCTGGAATGGTTTAAATGTCACCAGACCTAGAGCAAGACTGATGCCTTCTGCTTTATGTTTCTGTCTGACAATGGTGAATTCATCCTATGGGAAATGGAAATCCTATACTTCACCTTGAACTACAGAGGACTATCTTCCTATCTGACCAACCAGAAATTTTTCTGCAGCATATGAGGTCTACTGGAGAAGAAATTAAATTCCGCCCACTTTGTACCTATCTACTTCAACTATTTTTTCTCCATATTGAAGCAGAGAAAGGGCTATACAAAAGAAGAGAAAGAGAGGGAAGGGTTTGGGATTTTTGGTTTGTTTGTTTGTTTTTTAATTTAAAAGACAAGACGGTAAAATATATGATAGAAAGGAGGAAAATTAAAATAAAGGGAAGTAGGAGATAGAGAAATGAATGCAGGAACAAAATGGAAGAAAACATATGGCAGAGCCAAGATGGCAGAGTAAAAGCAGGGACTTGCCAGAGCTCTCCCCAAAACCTCTCCAAACAACTCTTAAAAATTACTCTAAAAACATTCTAGAGCAGCAGAACCCACAAAAAGAGAGAGTGAAGCAAATCTCCAGCCCAAGACAACCTGGAAGGGTGACAGGAAAGATCTGTTGCACCAGGGCGAAAGAGGAGCACAGTCCAGCACAGGCTCCACCAGCACAGACGGAGTCCCAGCAAACACAGAGCTGGCCCCAGGGGACTGAATCACTGGAAGCCGTGGCACTTTCCAGACTTCTCAACCCACAAATGCCAAAGATAACTTAGAAGGTCAGTGGGAAAGGGCTGTGGACCTGGGTGAAAAAGGAGTGTAGTCCAGTCCCAGCCCCAACACAGCCCTGGCTCCAGCAAACCAGGAACAGGCCTTAGGAGTGACTGAATCAGCAGTGGCGGCTGCAGTGGTGGCAGCAGCTGTTTCCAAAGCTCTAAGCCCATAGAGAGTAAGAGGATTGAACAACTGGTTAGAAGTTGATTACAGGGGTCTCTTTGCTGACACTGAGGCAGGACCCTGTTGTTTTGCTCATACTTGGATCTGGGTCACAGTTCTGGGTGGCAGCCCAGGGGCAAGGAGGAGCACTGGCATAGCAGAACTTAGAGAGGGAACCCTCCTCACAGTTCTGGGGCAGAAAAGAGTACTTTCTGCTCACTCACAGACCAGAGCACAGGCCAGGAAAAGATTAAACACCTCTTCTTGCTCATACCACCTTGGAAGAACTGAAAACTTACAGGTCCCTAGAGGTATCTCTGAGAACAGCTACACAAAATCCCTGAAGCTTGTAACAGTGTGCACTCCACACTGGAAGCAGAGCCCTACTTTAACGGAGTTAAAAGTCAACTAATAGGTTGGGAAAATGAGCAGATGATGGAAAAAATCTCAGACTATAGAATCTTACTTTAGTGACAAGGAAGATCAAAATATATACTCGGGAAAAAAACAACAAATCCAAAGCTCCTCCATCCAAAACCTCCAAGAAAAATATGAATTGGTCTCCAGTTATGGAAGAGCTCAAAAAAGATTTTGCAAATCAAGTAAGAGAAGTAGAGGAAAAATTGGGAAGAGAAATGAGAGTGATGCAAGAAAATCATGAAAAATAAGTCAACAGCTTGGTAAAGGAGACAAAAAAGAATACTGAAGAAAATAACACCTTAAAAATAGACTAGACCAAATGGCAAAAGAGGTCCAAAAAGCCAATGAGGAGAATTATTTTAAAAGCAGAATTGGCCAAATGGAAAAGAAGGCCCAAAAACTCACTGTAGAAGATAATTACTTAAAAATTAGAATGGAGCAAATAGAAGCTAATGACTCTATGAGAAATCAAGAAATTATAAAACAAAACCAAAAGGATGAAAAAACAGAAGACAACATGAAATATCTCATTAGAAAAACAACTGACCTGGAAAATAGATTCAGGAGAGATAAGTTAAAAATTATTGGACTACCTGAAGTCCATGATCAAAAAAGAGCCTAGACATCATCTTTCAAGAAATAATCAAGGAAAATTGCCTTGATATTCTAGAACCCGAGGGTAAAATAGAAATGGAAAGAATCTACCAATCACCTCCTGAAAGAGATCCCAAAATGAAAACTGCCAGGAATATTATAGCCAAATTTCAGAGTTCCCAGGTCAAGGAGAAAATATTGCAAGAAGTCAGAAAGAAACAATTCAGGTATTGTTGTGGAGCCCCAGTCAAGATAACACAAGGATCAGAGGGCTTGGAATATGATATTATATTCCAAAGGGCAAAGGAGCTAGGGTTACAACCAAGAATCACCTACCCAACAAAACTGAGTGTAATCCATGAGGGGAAAAAAATTATAGTCAATGACGTAGAGGAACTTAATGCATTCTTGAGGAAAAAAACAGAGCTAAATAGAATATTTGACTTTCAAATATAAGACTCAAGAGAAGCATGAAAAGGCAAACAGGAAAGAAAAATCATAAGGGACTTATTAAAGTTGAACCGTTTACATTCCTACATGAAAAGATGATATTTGTAACTTATGAAATCTTTCTCATTATTAGGGTAGTTGGAAGGAATATATACAGGCAGAGGGCATGGGTGAGTTGAACATGAAGGGATAATATCTAAAAAGTAAAGTTAATAGATGGGAGAGGAATGTACTGGGAGAAGGAGAAAGGGAGAGGTAGAATGGGTAAATTATCGTACATAAAAGAGGCAAGAAAACGCTTTTACAGTGGAGGGGAAGAGGGAGGAGGTAAGAGAGAACAAGTGAACCTTACTCTCATCAGAATTGCCTTAAGGAGGGAATAACATACACACTCAATTGGGTATAGAAATCTATCTTACCCTACAGGAACATGGGGGGAAGGGATGGCAGATTCAGGAAGAGGGTAATCAGAAGCAAACACTTTTGAGGAGGGGCAGGGTGAAAGGAAACAACGTGACTATTATGGAAGTGTTTTTCAAGACTATACATATAAACCTATATCAAATTGCTTGCTTTCTCAATGAAGGTGGGTGGGAGTGAGGGAGAGTGAGAATTTGGAACTCAAAGTTATAAAAACGAATGTTAAAAATTGTTTTTACATGTAACTGGGAAATAAGATACCCAGGCAATGGGGTAGAGAAATCAATTTTACCTACAGGAAAATAGAAGGAGAAGGGGATGAGAAGGCGGGGTGATAGAAGGGAGGGACTGGGTAATCAGAAGCAAAATACTGTTGAGGAGGAACAGGGTTAAAGAACAGAAAGAATAGAATAAACAGGAGTAGGGGGAATAGGATGGAGGGAAATACAGTTAGCAATAGCAACTGAAAAAAAAATTTTGAAGCAAGCTTCTCTGATAAAGGCCTTATTTTTTTTTGCTCATTTTTTTATTTTTTTCTTGTTATTTATTTATTTAATATTTTTAGTTTTCAGCATTAATTTTCACAAGAGTTTGAATTACAAATTATCTCCCCATTTCTACCCACCCCTCCACTCCAAGATGGCATGTATTCTGGTTGCCCCATTTCCCAGTCAACCCTCCCTTCTGTCACCCCACTCCCCCCCATCCCCTTTTCCCTTCCTTTGTTGTAGGGCAAGATAGATTTCTATGCCCCATTGCCTGTATATCTTACTTCCTAGTTGCATGCAAAAACTTTTTTTTGAACATCTGCTTTTAAAACTTTGAGTTCCAAATTCTCTCCCCTCTTCCCTCTCCACCCACCCTCCCTAAGAAGACAAGTAATTCAACATAGGCCACATGTGTATCAAAATGCAAAACCCTTCCACAATGCTCATGTTGTGAAAGACTAACTATATTTTGCTCCTTCCTATCCTATCCCCCTTTATCCAACTTTCTCCCTTGACCCTGTCCCTTTTCAAAAGTGTTTGCTTTTGATTACCTCCTCCCCCTATCTGCCCTCCCTTCTATCATCCCCCCTTTTTTATCTCCTTCCTCCTTCTTTCCTGTGGGATAAGATACTCAATTGAGTGTGTATGTTATTCCCTCCTCAGGTCAAATCTGATGAGAGCAAGATTCACTCATTCCCCCCTCACCTGCCCCCTCTACCCTCCCAACAGAACTGCTTTTTCTTGCCACTTTTACTCATTTTCTAACATATAGAGAACTGAGTCAAATTTATAAAAATAAGAGCCATTCCCCAATTGATAAATGATCAAAAGATACAATCAGTTTTCAGATGAAATAATCAAAGCTATCTATAGCCATAAGAAAAAATACTCTAACTCACTATTGATTGGAGAAATGCAAGTTGAAACAATTCTGAGGTACTACCTCATACCTGTTAGACTAGATAATAGGACAGAAAAGGTAAATGACAAGTGTTTGAGGAGATATGGGAAAAATGAGACATTAATGTACTGTTGTCGGAGTTGTGAATTGATTAAACCATTCTATAGAGTAATTTGGAAAGATGCCCAAAAGGCTATAAAACCACTACTAGGTCTGTATGCCAAAAGATAAAAACAACAAAAAGGAAAAGGAACTATATATACAGAAAAATATTTATAACAGCTCTTTTCTGGAGATAAAGAACTGGAAATTGAGGGGATGCGCATCAATTGGGGAATGGCTGAATAAGATGTGGTATGTAATTGTGATGGAATACTATTGTACTATGAGAAATGATACCCAGGATTCTCTCAGAAAAAACCTAGAAAGGCTTACATGGGTTGATGCAAAGGGAAAGGTAACAGGTACAAAGTAACAGCAATATTGTAGGATGATCAGCTGTAAATGACTTAGCTATTCTCAGCAATACTAGGATCCAAGAGAACTCTGAAGGCCTTAGGATGAAAACACTATCCATCCCCAGAGAGAGAACTGATGGCATCTGAATACAGATTGAAGCAACTTTTGTTTTGGTTTGGTTTTTTTTATGTTCTTTATTTTTCTTGAGTTTTTTTTTATCTATGTTTTCTTTCATAACATGACTATTATGGATATGTTTTGCATGACTATACATATATAACCTATATGGAATTGCTTGCCTTCTCAATGAGAAGGGGAGAGAAGGAGGAAGGAGGAGAATATGGAAATCAAAGTTTTAAAACAAATGTTTAAAATTGTTGTTTGCGTGTAACTGGGGAAAAAATTAAATACCAAATAAATGCAAAAAATGGAAGAAAAGGGAAAGCCAAGCATGGAAGAAATGAGGCAAAATGAAGCAAAGAGAGACATAAGAAGGGTGATCAAGATTAAGCAGGGAACATAGAAAAGGAAGAGAATTCTCCCATTGTAAGAAATTTCGTTTTCGTTATCACTTTTCCATTCTCCCTAAAAGCCCAAGTTCTCATAGATTCACAGTGGGATTTTTTCCAGTAACTTCTAAATTGATTTCCATGTTTTTATCTCTGCTTCTCTCCCCCATCTAATTCAGCTTCTACAATGCTGCTAGATGAATTTTCCTAAAGTGCCCATTTCCCAAATCCCTTCAAGGTATTCCCTTTGAATACACAATGTGGCCAGTATGCCCCAAATTAACTGTTCCTAAAGGAAACCAGAGATATGTGCATGACAATCTGTCTTCATTTCTTAATTTCTATATGCTTGATTGATTCTTCTCAACTCATATTTATTCACTTTCCTGACAATGGCAACATAGTAAAAGAGGTCTTGAGGTCAGGAAACTAGGTTCAAATTTTGACTCTGCTATTCACTCCCTGGGCCCCAGTTTCCTAGGTTGGACTAAATGAACTACAAGGTCACTTCCAGCTCTAAATCCTAGGATCTCTTTTGGCTGCTTTGATTATCCTACTTCAGCATGGTTTGTCCTACATTTTCTATTCCTATCTATTCCCTTAGTTATGGCTATCTACAACCTTTGACGCATATTTGAGTTCCCCAGTTACTGACATGGCCCAAGTCCTTTGTCCTTTGCAGTTGGCAAATCTTATATTTCCTACCATAATCTGTAGGATAAAGTTCAAACACCTTAGCCTGACATTCAAAGGAAGAAGGAAAAAGAAAAAAGGAGGGATGAGAAATAAAATTTTAAAAACTTAAGTAGGAAAAGAAGATAAGACAAATAGAGGTAAAAACAGGAAGAAAACAAAAGGGAGAAAATAAATTCTAGCCAAATCTCCCAAATAAGTTGTACGGCCATTGAGAAGTCACCACCTATCTGCAACTGCAAATAGTAAAGAAAATTCCTTTATGATTTCAATGTTATCCAATGTGATCTCAATCCAGTTTTCCAACTTGATATCCATTTCCCTGTTAGGGAATTTAGGGGTGTACTGAAGCCAGCTTGTACAGGGGCTGATTGTTAAATTTTCAATGTGAGCTTTTACAACTCAGAAATCAGCAAAAGCTACAAAATAGGGCTTGATTTGCTGTTTTCATGATTGTATTCACTTAAGAAAATGATAGAGAAAATGTCAATAATACAAATTAAACTTTAGAGTGTATTCTGCATACATTTTTTCAGAGAACCAGCTGTTAAACATTTACCAGCACACTCCTGAACCTATTGTTCAATGAACTCCATTCAGAGTATCTTCCTTTGTGCCTCCGTGCATTTGTACACACCAGCTGTCATCTCCTCTTACAATGTTCTCTTCTTTCTTTTCTGCTTATCCTGGTTTCAACCCAGAATTCTAGACTCAGCTTAAACATCACCTCTTCCATGAAGCCTTCCCTGATGACCAACTTGGAAGTAATCAATCCCTCCTATGAAAACATGGTATATATTGTCTGAACTACTCATTTGGGAGGAAATTATAAACTTCTGTGGGACTTCTATCATTGTTGTCTTGCATCCATCAACTCTTGCACTGCTATTTAAGTTCTCACCTGAACATGTAGAACAATTCTTTGGGTACCTTATCTTTGGAGGATTCTACTTATGAATTTTACATGCGTGCACACATACACACACACACACACACGTGTATATATACCTATGTACACATTTATGTATATGTGCACACACCTATACATGTGTTCATGTGTACACATATTTACACATATACATACATGCATACATGCAACCTGGCTAACTTTATGCCCTTCCTATGGAATCGAGGAGAACAAAGCTTATTTAACAGTTGGCTGTTTTTTGACTAACTTTTCTCAGCTTCAAATCCATTACCAACTGGACTACATCTTTTTTATAAGGTTGGTCAATGAGGCAAATAAAATAAATGCGAAACAACTTTGCCTGACATTTCCTCCCCTAAAATCAGAGAAATTATAAGGCTAGGTTTGCACAGCACAAAATGGAATACAATACCAGTAATGTGGAATATATATAAAACAAAAAAAATAATTCAAGTCCTTAAGTGGATTTCTTTGTTTTTTCTTTGAGCCTCCAGAATTATCTGGTTTGCCTTTATGGAGCTCAACTTGCCACACAATGACTTAGGTTCAATTTCACTCTCTATTGTGTAGACGTGGCTATTATTATATGATAAGCTGAAAAACTACTCTAACCTAGGTTGGTAATTCCATTAACTATAAAGGATATAACAAGGACTGGACTGAAACCAACCCTGTTGAGATGATTAAAGACATGCCTTCCATAGGATCATAGTTTTAGAGCTGAAAGGGACCTTAGAGACCACAGGGACCAGCCCCCTCATTTTGCAGATGAAACTGAGGAAAAGGGAATTTAAGTGACTTGCCTGGGCTCAAACAGTTAGTGTCTGAGGTGAGCCAATAACCCAGGGCTCCCTGACTCCAAATCCAATGTCCAAATGACTATACCACTATCCTGGACAATCTGATGAGATTAAAAGACTAGACTTTGTTCTACCTTTGAAGAAATCTCCCTGTGGAACACATGACCATTCCCATAGACAATTCATTCAGGGTAAATGAGTCATGGCAACGTTGATTGAGTTAGAGCTGTTAGATGTCTAAGCCAAATACTGGGCTAAAGTTTGCACTTACTATCTCATAAGTGCTAATTGTTAAAATTTTAGCAGGAGCATTTGTACCTCAGAAATTGGCAAATGCTAAAATCTAGGGATAAATTTATTGTTTTCATGAGTGTCTAGGTTTTAAAAAGTGATGAGGAAATGTTAATAATGCCAATTAAACTTAAAAGTGTTTTGGGCACAATTTATTTTTTAAGAAAATCAGTTGTTAAACATTTACCAGGGTTTGGATTTCCCAGAGACAAGATGGTAGAGTAAGCAGCTGTAACTCTCCCAAATTCACCTCCAAACAACCATAAAATAGTGCCCCAAAACAAATTCTAGAACAGCAGAACCAGCAAAAAAAACAGGGTGAAACAACCATTGAGCCAAGAAACTTGGAAGAACAGCAAGGAATGTCTGTGTCACTTGAATAAAAGGGGAGTTCAGTCTAGGACAGGGAGCATCCCTGCAAGCCAGCAGCAAGTCCCACCTTAGCAAATAAGCAGTAGATCCTGAGCCCCAGTGTAGTGGAGCAGGTAAACACCAACACTAGGACCTCCCGTGGGCTTTGGGGTAGCCAGGGGAATGGGCAGACTCCAGTTATGAGAACTGCCACATGCTTGAGCATAGCCCTGGGCAAACAGGCAGCCTCCAGCAGCCAGAACTTCAGTGCTTCAGTATAGCCCTAGGCAAACAGATAGACACCAACCCTACAGGTGCTGGAGCAAACAGGCAGCTTCGAGCACCAGGCTCCCCTACCACATACTTCAACAGAGCCCAAAGCAAACAGGCAGCCACCAGCAGCCAGACCTCCATGTGCTTCAGTGTAGCCCAGAAGAAATGCAAAAACACCCCACATAAAGAGGTGTAAAAGACCTATTACCGTGGAGGGGAAGATGGGAGGGTGAGCAACGAAAAGATTAAGTAAAAGGGTGAGGGGGGACTGACAGAAGGGAGGGAAGATTAGAAGAGGTGGTAAACAGAAGGAAAACACTGATGAGGAAGGAAAGGGTGAAGGGAGGGAGAGAACAAACAGGAGCAAAAATAAGTTGGAGGGTTTGTAATCATAACTGTGAATGTAAATGGGATGAGCTCTCCCATAAAATGGAAGTGGATTGCAGAATGGATCAAAACCCAGAATCCTAAGATACATTGTTTACAAGAAACACACTTGAAGCAGAGAGAGACCCATAGAGGGTAAAGGTAAGGAGGTGGAGCACAATCTGTTATGCTTCAGCTGAAGTAAAAAAAAAAAAAAAAAGCAGGAGTAGCAGTCCTTATCTCAAAGTAAAAGCAAAAACAGACCTAATTGAAAAAAAGATATGCAAGGAAACTACATCTTGTTAAAAAGGTACCATAGACAATGAAGTGATATCAATACTAAACACATATGCACCAAGTGGTATAGCATCCAAATTCCTAAAGAAGTTAAGGGAGTTACAGGAAGAAATAGACAGCAAAACTATACTAGTGGGGGACTTCAACTGTTCCCTCTCAGAACTCAATAAATCCAACCAAAAAATAAATGAGAAAGAAAGGAGATAAGTAGAATATTAGAAAGTTAGATATGACAGACCTTTGGAGAAAACTGAATGGAAACAGAAAGGAATATACCTTTTTCTCAGCAGCATTTGGCACCTACACAAAAACTGGACATGTATTAGGGCATAAAAACTTCAAAATCAAATGTAAAGAGGAAGAAACATTAAATGTATTGTTTTCAGATCATAATGCAATTACCACAGAGCAGTGGAAAGACAGGTTAAAAATTAATTGGAAACTAAGTAATCTAATCCAAAAGAATAAGTAAGTGAAAGAACAAATCATAGAAAAAATAATTTCATTAAAGAGAATAACAACAATGGGACAACATACCAGAATTTATAGGATGGAGCCCAAGCAATAATTAGGGGAAATTTTATTTCTCTAAATTCTTACATCAACAAAATAGAAAAAAAACAGATCAATGAATTGGGTGTGCAACTAAGAAAAACCTAGAAAAAGACAAATTAAAAATCCCCAATTGAACACAAATTGGAAATCCTGAAAATAAAAGATGAGATTAATAAGGTTGAAATTTAAAAAAAACTATTGAGCTAACAAATGCATCTAGAATCTGGTTTTATGAAAAAAAAACAATAAGATAGATAAGTCATTGGTTAATTTGATTCAAAAAACAAGAAGAAAACCAAATATCCAATATCAAAAATGAAAAGGGTAAAATCAACACCAATGAAGACGAAATTAAAGCAATCATTAGGAAATACTTTGCCCAATTATATGCCAATAAATCTAACAATCTGAGCAAAATTGGTGAATATTTACAAAAATGCCTATTTACAAGCAAATTGGTGAATATTTACAAGAATGCATAAATAGCCTCATCTTAGAAAAAGCAATTGAACAAGCCTTTAATGAACTCCCTAAGAAAAAATCCACAGTCAGATGGGGTGATGAGTGAATTCTATCAAACATTCAAAGAATAGTTAATTCCAATAATATATACATATATGTATACATACTATTTGGAAAAATAAGTGAATAAAGAGCCCCCCCAAAATTTCTTTTATGACACAAATATGGTACTGATACCTAAACCAGAAAGAGCTAAAACAGAGAAAGAAAATTATAGACCAATTTCCCTAATGAATATCTATGTTGAGTGTATGTGTGTGTGTGTGTGTTCTATACATACTTCTATTTGTCAATTCTTTCTCTGAATGCAGATAACATCTTTCTTCATATGTCCTTTATAGTTAATTTGGGTATTTATAGTAGTCAAAATGACTTATTCACTCAAAAACATTCTTAAAACAATATTGCTATTACTACATACAATGTTCTCTTGGTTTTGCTCTTTATTACTTTGTGTAAGTCTTGCCATGTTTTTCTAAGATCACTGAGTCCATCATTTCTTATGGCATAGAAGTATTCCATCCCAATTATACACCACACTTTGTTCAGTCATTCCCCAAATGATAGGCATCCCACTATTTACAAAGATAAGAACAAAATGGATACATGATATAAAGAGAGGTATTACAAGAAAATTAGAAGAACATAGAACATATTACTTATCAGACTTATGGATGGGTGAATAATTTAAGAATAAACAAGAGATAGAGAGTAAAGTCAGGCACTTTCTAGCTGTGTAACCACAGGCAAGCTACTTACAACCTAACTTTCCTTGCCTGTAAAGTGAGGGTATTGGAGTAGTTCCAGCTCTAAACCTACAATCCTATAATCCTGTGGCAGACATGAAGAAACTGAGGCAGAACCTCTCAGTCCCAGAAATGCAGTGATGGAGGAGGAAAGGAATTCCTGGAAGGGATGATGTCTGCTATGTGTCTCCATTGCCCTACCCAAACCCCACAATCTGCACCCCCCCCCGACATAAAAGATAAAATGGAAATGTAAAAAGAGAACCTGGATGTATGTGAAGAATGGAGACATAGAGACCATCCCTCTCCACTGAATAAATGAATCTGACTTAAGTAAAAATAGCCTAAGTTTCTGGGAGTTTCTGTAACTCATCCAGGAAGTTAAGAACGTTAGAATCTACTGTCTAGTACTTAGCCATGAATCTAGGCTGCTCTGCATTAAAGAGGGCAAAAGATCATAGGGTCAAAAGGAAGACTGTACGGCCTCTGGGAAACTGGCTTCCAAAGGGCCATCCTTTTCCTGTTTAGACTTCCTTTTCATTGTTATGGTTTCTTGAACATTTGTTAAAAATCAACCACATGTATCTGTGGATTTTGATACTTTCCATAGATTATGAGTCACTGGAGGACTTTGTTACCATTTTTGCTATATTCTCTAGGACCTCATAATACACAGTAGATGATAAACATAGAACTTGGGAACATTAGGGCTGGCCATGATTTTTGAAGTCATATAAGTCAATACCTTCATTGTACACAGGAAAAAGAGACTGGGGAGGGGGAGGGGAAGAGAGGGAAAATGAATTATCTGCCCAGGAAATGCTAAGTTGGCTGAGCAGTTCAATCAACCCCTATTATTAGGGGTTCAGTCCTTGAAGGAGCTTGACAAAAAAGAAATTCTGTATGTTTTTTTTCCTCTTCTCATTTCTCCTTTTCAGAGAAATAATCATAGTAACCAAACAAAATAAAGAAACAAAAATGTTGTCACAGAAGTTACACCTCCACAGGGGTAGTAATAACAAAAACCTAGAATTCGCCTTATCACTTTGGCTTGGTGGACATGTTATCAGTCAGTCAGTGGATTAATAAGCATTTATTAAGTGCCTATCATACTAAGCACTAGAAATACAAAGCAAAACAAAAGCTAGTCCTGCCCTCAAGAAGCTCACAATCTAATGGGGGAGACAACTTGCAAACAATTATGTACATGGGAGCAATATGCAGGATAAATATGAAATAATGGAGGAAAGGCTCTAGAATTAAGTCCAACCCTATCCTTTCTCCATCTAACAAGGTGTCTATGCCCCAGCCAATCTGCCTCAACCCTTCTGCCTGTTACCCCCTCTCTCCTGACCTGCCTTTCTCTGACCTCTATCTCACATGCCTAGATTCTCCTAAGTTAAAATTTCCAA
This sequence comes from Trichosurus vulpecula, assembly GCF_011100635.1. Lineage (NCBI taxonomy): Eukaryota > Metazoa > Chordata > Mammalia > Diprotodontia > Phalangeridae > Trichosurus > Trichosurus vulpecula. Next base: position 67,304,616 of record NC_050581.1, read on the forward strand.
TTTCCCAGATGATTGGTGTTTCAGGAACCAAAAGAAAGACCAAAAATCAATGAGACCCCACCGAGCAGGATCCTTCCTTTACTCCATGAAACACTTCTGTGGTGTCCTGTAATCCTCGATGCAGGATTTGTCCTATTGAATAGAGTGAAGATGAACCCAAGAATTTCAGCAGGAGCTTGGAGTAAAAACCTATCAAGTTTAAGGAGTAGCCTCCCCCACAGAGGAATCCCCTCGTCTGTAGAGGCTTGAAAAATTCTTTGCCTAACGCTCACTTTGGCAGCGTTTATGCTCAAGTGGGAATGATCCAGAAAAAAATATCATGACCCTTGCACAAGGATGACACACAAATTAATGGGGGGAGAGGGAGAGAAAGAGAGAGAGAGAGGAAAGAAGGTAAAAAAGGAAAGGAAAGAAGAAAAAAGAAAGGAAGGAGGGAGAGAGGAAGGAAGGAGGAAGGGAGGGAGGGAAGGAGGGAGGAAGGAAAGGAGGGAGGAAGAAAGAGAGAGAGGAAAGAAGGAAGGAAGGAAGGAAGGAAGGAAGGAAGGAAGGAAGGAAGGAAGGAAGGAAGGAAGGAAGGAAGATAAATATTGTGGCGAGAGCTTTCTGGCTACCCCTCTTTTTGTATCCCTTCCCTGCCATTACCCATGTCACTATGGAGGAGGAGATAGTCCCAACCCCAATTGGGGGAGGGCAGTGGTAATTAGGGTCATCCCTAATTTAGAGGCCACAGAGACTTCTCCATATTGGGGGAAGGGAGACAACAGGAGGTTGGGGGATGATAGATGTGGTCCTAGTGTCCTAACCTAGTTGATACTGGTTCCAGTTCTGTGCTTTCTTAGGTGTCTCCATACTAGCCAAATGACCTTCCATTAAACTTACCCAATAAAAGGGCCTATTGCTTTCAGCATTAACAGGCCATATCTTTCTTCTGTGAAGTATGTTTAGACCCCAACATCTATACATGTTTTGAATTCAGAAAAATGAGGTCCAGGTTGACGTAGGTTGGAGAGGAACAAGGGATAAGGTAGTAGTTTTTATGTTTTTCCCCTAAAGATCTCATTCTCAAATTAAAGAAAGACATCAAAATAAATCTCTTCCTCACCTCAGTTTTTTTATCTTTTTTGTCATTTGCTTTTGCTTTTTTTAAATGGGTCTCACATCACAATGTTCACGGGGGTCTGAGGCAGGAGGAGAATAATCTTTTCCCTGTCTTCTACCATAAAACAGTTTTCTCCACCACTTCTTCCTTTTGCCTTGGTATTGTCCCAAGGAAGGCGCTATTTGTGCTTGCCCCTTTGGTCTCCCACTGGAAAAGGGTGGTGGGACAGCCAGCTTGTCTCCTAGGCCAAGAGTATCAGGTGGGGCTATTGGCTCCAGTGCTGCTGATTCTGCTTTTCCTCACCCTGCTTTCTTTCTGGCACTGCTTTCTCTTGTGAGAGTGACTTAGCTCAATGGGACTTGATTTACCATCCTAGCATCCCCCAAATTACACCTGGAATGGCAATAATACCTTTTCATTTACCAATTATTGGATACCTGTTCTATTTAGTAATGTGCCCTTATCCTAACACTTCCATTTTACACCACACACCAGCTTCAACTTTCTCTCAGACAGTTATTTGATCACTAACCACTTTGAATAGCATGGTCACTGAATCATTTTTTTTCTATTTTAAAGAACACCGATGTGCCCAGGGAGCAGCCATATTGATTTCCACGTTTGCCAAGGCATCCAAGTGTGAGCCGCCCCTCACATCTCTGACTCTTACAGAAGGTTGCTATTGTGATCATTACTTAGCATTTATATAGCTCTTCACAACTGTGTATCTGTTATCCTTCAGAGCATCCCTGTCAAAGAGATCAGCATGATTATCCCCCATTTAAGAGATAGTAAATCATAGGGCACAGAGAGGTTTTTAGGAATGTTGACACAAGGTCTCAAGGTGAATAACTGCACAGTTGGGATTAGAATTTGACAATTCTCTATCTAGCAATACTAGCTATCGGCCATGCTTGATGACACTATCATGAAGGAGATGATGCTTTCCCAAAGGAGATGACATATTCCAAAAATTCAGCAACTGTCAGAGAAAATAGCATTTATATAGTGCCCACTCTGTGCCAGGCGCTGTGCTAGGTATTTTACAAATGTCTTATTTGACCCTCAGCAATAACCCTGCGAGACAGTTGCTGTTACTATCCCCATTTTACTATGGAGGAAACTAAGGCCCACAGGTTAAGTGACTTGCCCAGAGTCACACATCTACTATGTTCTGAGGTCAAATGAACTCCAGGCCCAGTGCTCTATCCACCATGCCACCCAGCTGCCTCTGCCATTTCTGTGTCCTCCCCTTTGTCTTTGCATTGTTTTCTTAATTTTCTCAAAAGTCATTCACAGTAGATTTTAAATTACTCTGGGACCACTGGATCTAGTTTGTATATCAGGAGCCTTTCATTTCTCCTCCTTTTTGTTCATTTTACTTTTTTTATAATACCAGTTGGTTGCAAAAGGTGGTAAAGCAAAGAGAGAATGTAATACTTAAATCAATCATTTCTGTGACTTATTAGTATCTCTGACTATATTTGGGGGAGGGAGGGATTGACATTACCAAGTCAATAGAAGTTTTCACATTATTGATTGATTTCAGATATCCATGTAAGTCACCAATGATGAATACATTTCACAAAAGTTAGAAGTGCTTTATAAATATAAGCCAATATTATATTTCATGTATATCAGGCAGCATGAGGTATCTTAATTGGATGGGATAGAATAATATTGCACTTTTCTAAGGGGAAAGGAGAACACGGACTTGAAAATGTGCCTTTAAATTTTCTTTGGGGGGGGGGGTTGTTGTTTGTCTTTTAGAGCATATATATAGCAACAGAGTAGAGAGAATCACAGAAGATAAAATTTTGACTACATAAAATCAAAAGGATATTGTGCAAACAAGACCAATGCACTTACAAGAAGGAAAACAATTAACTGAGACAAAAAATCTTTGCAGCAACTTTCTCTGATAATGGTCTAATATCTGGGAGCTATAAGAAACTGATTCAAATATATATGAATAAGAGCCATTTCCTAACAGAGAAATAGTCAAAGCACATGAATAGCAATTCTCAAAAGAAGAAACCTAAGCTATAAGAATCCAAATTTTGAAATGCTCCAAACCACTAATAATTAGAGAAATGAAAATTAAAACAACCTTGAATTTCCACCTCCTACCCATCAGATCAGAAACATTTACCAAAAGCCTGGGGTGGGGGGGAGGGAAACAACAAGGAGGGAAAACTAGCACATTAATGCACTGATAGCAGAAGATTGAACTGACACAACCATCCTAGAAAACAATTTGGAGCTATACCAAAAAGTAACTAAACCGTACAGACCCTTTGACCTAGTGATTCTACTACTTGACTTCTATGCTAAGAAGATTTTAATAAAAAGAAAATCAATACGAACAAAAATATTCATAGAATTTCTTTTTGTCATAGCAAAGAACTGGAGACATCAACTGGGGAATGGCTGAACAAATCATAGTCCATTAATGTGCTATAATGTTCTGAGAAATAATGCAATGGACATCATCAAAGAAATCTAAGAAGGCTTGTCTGAATTAATGCAAAAGGAAGTGAGCAGAACCCAGAAGATAACTTGTACATTGACAATATTGTTTAAAAAAAACTTTGAAAAATCTAAGAACTCAGAGGCAGCTACTGGGGCTAGAATCAGGAAGACCTGAGTTCAAAATCAGTCTTAAATACTTACTAGCTGTGTGACACTGGATAAGTCACTTAACCTATGTCTGTTTCAGTTTCTGAACTATGAAATGGGGTTGTTGTGAGGATCAAAGAGATAATATTTATAAAGTACTTAGCACAGTGTCTGGCATGTAATAAGGCACTTAATAAATGAATATTCTATCCAACCAACTCCGATCAATACAGTGCCCAATCATGATTCCACCAGGCCAATGAATGAACATGCTACCCAAAGTTGTGATGGACTCAAGTACCTAATGAGACATACAATTTTGGAATGTGTGGATTTGTTTTGCTTGACTATGCTTATTTGTTACGAGGGTTTTGTTTGTTTTTTCTTGCACTTGGCGTTGGAGAGATAAGAAGGAAAACTAGTGATAAGGTTGGGAAGGAAGGAAGGAAGGAAGGAAGGAAGGAAGGAAGGAAGGAAGGAAGGAAGGAAGGAAGGAAGGAAGGAAAAAAGCTATTTAAATGGACAGAAGGAAACACAAACAGAACAAATCTTGAAAGTTACATGTCAAATTTATTATATACTTAAAAGGAAAAACAAGCTGTAAGAGAGAGTTGTGATTCCATGCACTATCCTCTCTTTCTGTTCTACTTTGTATATGGAAATATTCATTTTATTTGGTGGCTGTTAAGTTCAAAATAAAACAAATTTTTTAAAGAAATGTGCCTTTGAGTTTTTTTTGAGACCAACAGTCTCAAAATATGGCAGCAACATTGATTCAGAATATTATTTAGCAACCCCTACTACAGAATTTTGAAACCTAAAATGAATTTTAGAGACCCTCAATTCCTCATCTGACAGAAAAGTGGAAATTTAAACACAGAGAGTAGAACTTACTTGCCCAATAAGTTTCCTACAGAAGACTAACTTCAGAGCTACAACTAGGACACAGGTTTCTTGATTTCCAAGCCAATGTTTTTCCCACTTTATCACCCTGCTGTCTATTACTAAACACCACTGTTTTCCTTCCTCACACTCCAAAGACTGAAAATAGGTCTTCCTGAAGGATACTGACTCTATCCCAAAGAAGAAGAAAAAGAGGCCTTTGAACATTCCAGAACCTGCTTTAGAAGGCTCATGCATCAACCCAGCATGGGCTGTCCCTAGATTTTTGCATTAAAAAATCACCATCTTTATATGTTAATTATTTACTGTCAATTGCTAGAAGTGATATTAGAAAATGGTATTATCAAATGAGAATTTATTCCCATTGATGACCTGAAACTCCCCAGCCTCCAACTCCTAGCATTAATCATATGTGATGTAACTTGAAATTAGGTCTATGTAACACAAAGTCACGTGGAGAACTGGACGTTTCATCTGTGTAACTTACCATTCCAGCACAAATTTTCTCATTTAGCAGGGATAGGTAAGCTTGGTTTTCCTGGTTTTTAGAAAGTAAGTAGCAGGCTTTCTTTTTTCTTTTACTCATGTTTTATCTAGAAATAAGACCATGGGCTTTTTTTGTTTTTTATGAAACCCCAACTCCATGGAGCTTGGGTTGTAAACTGTAAACTGCCAAGTAGCGTATCTGCCTCTGAGTTCCAAACCTCACATGTATTAGGTATACATTCACTACATGTAAAGGAAGTGATGATGGCTGTCTTAATTTCATTTTTTCAAATATTGCAAGGGCTATCCCCCACATGTAGCATGGGGATGCTGTGTGCTTTTAAGGGGGGTAGAATAGACTTCTCTAACTTCTCCCCCATCCTTTTCCAAGGGAGACTTGATTTCCTGCTAGGAGGGGAAGTAGGAGGCTAGGACCAGATGCTTGGTCACTGTGCTCTCCTCAGAGAAAGCAGGTATAGGGCTAGAATTGTATCTCTCTGCTGCCTTAGATGTTGTTAGTCTAGGGGATGTGATTTTCATGTTCAGGTTAACTTTTGATCACTGTTTTATTAATGGGGAAAAGCTTTATATCCAAGGCTTGACTCCTTTCTCACAAAATGCCAGTTCCACGATGAACACACATATAGAATATAGCAGCAAAAGCCATTTATCCAAGTCAATAGCAAAAACAGAAATCAGAGAAAGTATACATAATGAGAAATATACCAGACAAAATAAAGTGAAGAAGCTCTTCCATGAGGAGTGAGATAACTCAGCTCAACCAAGATCTCGCCCCCAGGGTACATTCCCCGAAGTCTATAATGAAGCAAGCTGAGGATAGGGATATGACAGAGACTGCCAGCTCCTCTCATGTCAGTTTTTTCTCAGAGTTTTTACCGTCAGTCACTTGAGGTGGGGTTGGCATCGTCTGTCTTCTCTCGGATCTAGAAGCCAAAAGTGCCAGAAGTGACTGACAACCCCAAAGACAAGTGAAGAGACTCCAAGAGTTGAAGAGACTGAAGAATACCTCTCTCTCCAGCAGACTAGGTATCATTCCTCATTTTATGGAAGGACAAACTAAAAGATAGAGAGGTGTTGTGACTTGAGCACGAGATGTGGAGTCAAGAAAATCCAAATTCAAATTGTCTCAGATACTTACTAGCTGTGTGGTCCTGGACAAGTCACTTAACCTTGCTAGTACTCAGTTTCCACATCTGCAAAAGGAGGAGATTGGACTCAATGACTTCAATGCTTCCTTCCAACTCTAAATCTATAAGCCAATGATGTTCAGTGAGTTTTAGTGACTTATCCAAGGTCACCGGACTAGTAAGTGGTTGTTTTCTGGCTAGTGCCTAATGTGATTGCTGCAGTCAACCTCACGGTATAAGTTCCACTGATTTGTGACATTCTACCTCAAACAAGAAGGCGGAATAGTGAATCAAGCCCTTTTTTGGAACTGAACCCATTTATTGCTTATTATTTACCATAACAGCCAACATGAGCTTATCTTCCCTCACATTTTGAGAGAATGCTCTCCCCAGCAGAAAAGTTTAGCTTAAGTGAAATCTATTGTAACCTCCATCTCTTGGTCAAAAGTTTAAGGGTTTTTGAGAAGTGTAACTTCTTATAACCTCACTGCTTGCTTGTTAGAAGTTTGATACTTTTGTTTTGTTTTGCTGTATGTAACATTCCTGAGTTCTGTGAGGTTACATTCCATAGACTTCCAAGGTGGGATCAAGGCCATCCCTAGGATTATTGTGAGAAACCAAATGGTGCAGGAAGGTTTCCTATTCCTAGGTAACAGCCACTTGTGATGCCATGCATTCATTCATTCAACAAACATTTTAAGTGCCTACTATCACGCAGTGTGCTGGGCAAAGACAAAACCAAAAATCTTTGCCCTCAAAGCTTTATAAAAGCAGGAGGAGTAGATCCACAATTTATACTGCCACCTGAAGTTTTGCCCACAAATCCCACACTAATGCTGGTGTTTACATGTCTATGGACCAGAGATTCTACAGGCCTGAAGGAACACACCCCATCTCTGGAAGCCCCTGAGGGCACCTTGCAAACAGCTCCATTCCTTAGGCTTGTCTGAGATCCAGATGCCTGGATCATTTCCTTCAGTAAACCTCACTTTAATACATGAGCTGTGCATTGGCTGATGTTTTCACCTTAGTGTCGGGGTTGATAGCTTTGCACGTAACAATCCGTTTAGAAGATACTGACCTCTAAATTTGGGGAGACTAATCACATATCTAGTCTGTGAAAACTGTCCCCTTGAAAAAAGGGCAGTGACAAAGAGGGGACCTGAATCCTGGTCTTCTGATTCTTACTACCTTGCTCATGTTTACATTTCAACAGATGCAAATACCTTTCACCACCTTGGTACTAACACCATGCAAATAATGCCACTCAGTGAGACTAAATCAACAAGTTTGTGCCCATCCTCACACCCCTGAAAGCCTAAAAGTGAAAGGGATGGGGTAGGGGCCAGGGTGGCTCTACCTGATGACAAATTGTTTTCCCATTCATCTGGCAGGGGCTGAGGAAAATCAGCAAATGGATTCTTTCCATTACTGGTTATTATCTCTAGGTATCCAGGCATTCTCAAGTTCATCCTCAAGTTATCTAATATGCCAGCACTGAATCTGGACTCTATTTCCTGTGAATTTTTTCTGTCAAGACTACACAATCTGAAGTACACTACCTTTGCACCTGTGGGTTAACACCTTGTTTCCTTCCCCTCACTGTGGGTGAATCCTGTATGTCCCATTCCTGGGTCAGAAACTGTTTTGATTAGATCAATGCAGGGTTAGTTATACATATGTCTGTTGGGAATGGGTCTGGCCCACATGCATTGTTCCTAGTAAGGAACCATCAGAGGTAGTCTTACATTAGCAGAATTACTAGCAACTTGCAGCCCGTGATGACTTTCCTCACAGACTTGTAACTAAGATGGAGTGATGTAGGACCCCACTTTTACTTCATAGTACGTAGGAGCTAGAATAAGGCACCAACTGAACTTGACATCCGTATATCCAAATTAGGCTCTAGAATGGGTAGGAAAGAAAAATTCCATCTTATCCTTCATGAAAAAAAATCCCCAACTTAGAAAGCAACAAAAATATTCACAAAAACGTTCCTGAATCACCTACACAATTTACTACCTAGTAGCTTTTTCATAATGTTCTTTAATTTATCCGTTATGTTTTATTTTGTATTGCCAACATAAGGATATGAGCAGAGAACCCAGTATGTAGGTGGTTAATTTTTCTCAAATGACTGCTGTTGTGGTCTAATTACTGAACTGAGATGAATATTTTGTTTGTGGTATATTTCACTGAGTTCAGACAGACAGTCAAGGTTTTCTCTCCTACCACTTCAATGCCCAAAGAAGGTGACATTCTAGGGTTGTTTATGTATATTGGATAAAGACGGAGATTGTTGTGTTTGTCCTTCATTCTTGAAGAGGACCTTGACATTGCGGAAATGATGACATGACTTGCACTTGACTTTGATTTGAGGAGGGCTGTGCAAGGTCACCAGCCTCACTTTCTCCTCCAGAACCATCT